>NW_022145606.1:44244191-44404191 GCF_000002235.5 Strongylocentrotus purpuratus | reverse complement strand
ACTACTACTACTCTACTACTACTACTACTACTACTACTATTACTACTACTACTACTACTACTACTCTACTACTACTACTATTACTACTACTACTACTACTTCTACTACTATATATACTACTACTACTACTACTACTACTCTACTACTACTACTATTACTACTACTACTACTACTTCTACTACTACTACTACTATATATACTACTACTACTACTACTACTACTCTACTACTTCTACTACTACTACTACTATATATACTACTACTACTACTACTACTACTCTACTACTACTACTATTACTACTACTACTACTACTTCTACTACTACTACTACTATATATACTACTACTACTACTACTACTACTCTACTACTACTACTACTACTACTACTACTATTACTACTACTACTACTACTTCTACTACTACTACTACTACTACTACACCACTACTTCTACTACATCTACTTCTATCAAATCATGTAATAAAATTCCACTTCATATTTTGTTCTCCCTCTTCTATTACTACTAACCTACTACCAGTACTAATACCACTTCCACTTCTACTACTACTACTACTACTACTACTTCTACTGCTGGTACTATACTACTACTTCTAGTGCTGGTACTACTACTAATACTACTACTATTATTATAGATTCATTTATTGCAACCATAAGTTGGATTTCATACAGTAAAAAAGGCAGGCATATAAATGGTTCACAATATAGTTATATGTATATATACTTTGTACAATAAAACTGTATAAATTGACACTTTAAATACATAGATATGAAAAGAAGAAAAAAAAAAACACTCAAAAGCAATCACATTTAAACATAATTAAAAGGTATATAGGACTTCACAGGACCAATAATCATATATCAACTGACATCAACGTATTGTCCAACAATTAAAATTGAGAAAGATTTTGAAAGAAAGAGAGAGACAGTAAACCCAAATTGAGTGGTGGTATAATGCATTATCCGTATTAAAATATATATATATATATATATATATCCAGTCAAATTCAATTGTTATTAAATTTGTTACATTATTATAAAATACATATAATAAACAAGTGTGCAATTTTAAGTAAAACATCTACACGGCACCTCAATGCAATATAAAATTGGCAATAATGATTATTAATTAAATGTAATACCATGTACAAAGCTTGAATACAAGTACCCCCAAGTTTGATACTGATAAACCGGTGTCGTATAATAATAACAGATATGTAAAATAAGATTTAAACATAATTATATGGACCAATAATCATTTATCAACTGACATCAACGTATTGTTCAGAACAGTTACAATTGAGGAATATTTTGAAGGAAAAAAAAAAAAAAAAAAAAAGAAGACAGTTAACCCAAATTGAGTGGTGGTATAATGCATTATTTGTAAAAATTAATCCAGACAAATTCAATTGATATCAAATTTGTTACATTCTCAATTATTTTAAAATTCATATAATGAACAAGTGTGTAATTTAAGTAAAATGTCTAAACGGTAGTTTAATTCAATATACAATTGGCAATAATGATTATTAATTAAATTTAATACCCTGTACAAAGTTTGAAGACACTAATAAAACGGTGTCGTATGATAATCACAAATATGTAAAATAGGATTAATGTCTTCTTATTAAAATTATTACATTTGATTAACGAGAATATACTCAATAAAAAGGACAATAAAAATACATTAAATTTGGCAAGATCATTGTAGATTAAACAGACACCAGGGTATGAAGCTATTTTTGTATCTATTAGTTTTGCATTTGGGAGGGTACAGGTCTTTGCTGTTCCGAAGAGAGTATCTTGTTTCTCTTGGAGCAGGAAGAAGATGGTTTAGCATGTGACTGGGGTTACGAATTTGGGTAAACAAATTAAGGCATAGTTTTTGTCTACGTTCAGAAAGGGATTGGAGGTTAAGAAAGACAAGGGCGTCAGAGTATGATAGTCCAGGTGAAATAATTCTAACTGCCCTTTTTTGGATGGACTCTAACATTTCGGATTGTTCTTTGGTCAGACCTCCATGAAATACTTGGCAAGCATACTCTAACACCGATCTAATGCATGCCACATAGTATCTGCACATATCAATCTGATTTAAACCTGCCCTTCGTAATTGAACAAGAAGGTACAAGCGTTTTGCTGCTTTAGTGTAGATTTCTTTCACGTGGGTATCCCAGTTAAGTTTGTTATTGAGGTACAAACCGAGTAGTTTAACTTCCTGAACCCTCTCTACTTGATTTCCACCGATGGTAAGATATGGTAAGTTTGGATCGTCTTTCATGAAGCAAACAACCATTTCCTTGGTCTTCATTGGATTTATCTGCATATCATTCAATTCAGACCAGTGTGCAAGTTCATTGAGGGTATTCTGAATCGTGCCATTTTCACCATATGGACATATCTCATACAATGTTGTGCAGGCGCGTACGCAGGATTTTTTCAAGGGGGGGGGGGGGGGGGGGGTTTTAACATTTATAAATCGGTCCGAAAATTTCGCAACGACTCAGCCAGCCGCTGAATAAGCGGGGGGGGGGGGGGGGGGGGGGGGGGGGGGGGGGGGGGGGTAAGAGGACACATTTTTTTTTTTTTTTTGTCCCAAAAAAATCGCAACGACTCAGCCGACCGCTGAATAAGCGGGGGGGGGGGGGGGGGGGGGGGGGGGGGGGGGGGGGGGGGGGGGGGTAAGAGGACACTTTTTTTTTTTTTTTTTTGGTCTCGAAATTTGGAAATTTGACATTTTGCTCCGTTGGGGGGGGGGGGGTAAGGTCACCTTTTTTAGGTCGGCCATGGGAATAATTTTTTTTTTTTTTTTTTTTTTTTTTTAATAATTAAAAAAAAAAAAAAAAAAAAAAAAAAAAAAAAAAATCCAAAAGGGGGGGGGGGGGGGGGGGGGGGGGGGGGTTTAGGTTTTTTTTAGGGGGGTTTACACAAATTTTTTTTCCAAAGGGGGGGGTTTAACCCCCCAAAACCCCCCCCCCTGCGTACGTGCCTGATGTTGTGTCATCAACATATTTGACAACGGGAAGATTACAACCCAAATCCGTTATCATAATTATAAACAACAGTGGTCCCATTTTAGTCCCTTGTAGGACACCCCATTAACTGTCAGCCACTCAGGTCTTATTTGATCGATTTTAACTCTTTGCTTTCTTTGATAGAGGAACGCTCTTATCCAGTTAACAAGTGTAGGATTCACGTGCAAATTTCCCAACTTTCTAAGAAGTAAATCGTGATTTATCCTATCAAAAGCTTTCTTGTAATCTACCAACACAATCCTCACAGCCTTTCTCTTAGCATCTGTTTCAAATGACCAATTGTTAAGGAGATTGATCAAGGCAAGTACAGTTGAGGACCCTGGTATGTTCCCATACTGGTTTGGATCAACATGGGGGAGATAATCATTCCAAACCCATTTACACACATAACTTTCTAATATTTTTGCTAACACTGGTGTTAGGGAGATCGGTCTCAGATCGGTCTCAATTGAAACAGGGGGGTTTGTCTTGGGTAAGGCAATTATATCTGCAGATTTCCAAATAGACGGTACAAACCCTTCGGCAATGGAAGCGTTGAAAATGGAGCAAACCGGCTCCGCTAGAATAGGGGAGAAATCTCTGAGAATCCAGGAAGGAATCCCATCTGGACCAGGTGCTTTTCTCACGTTAATATATCTCAACTGCCTTTCTACATCATGGGGAGGAATGATATATGCATCAGGTGAAATATTATGCTCGAGGAATGATGACGTACCAGTAGCTTCTAACGGAGGAAGGTCTTCCGAGACCGAAGCAAAGAAGGAGTTGATCATGTTGGCTAAAATACTTCTGTCACCGTTTACGACGCCATTTGAAAGGTTGGATAAGGGGTCGTACGAAGATTTCTGACCAGTGAGGTTCTTTACTTCTTCCCACCAGTTGTGATGATGCTTATTATTTATCTGGTCAACTTTAGCTTGGTAGTACTTTTTGCGTAAGGTTTTCCTCATGCGATTGACTTTATTCCTCAGCAAATTGTATAGACTCAAATTATTGGAAAACAAAGCTCGTTGACGCTTACTGACCAATTCACGGAAATGGTCAGTTACCCACGGTCGTTCGCTTTCAACCCTCGAGACAGTCTTGAATGGGAAATGTTTTTCAATCAATGAGATAAGCAAGTTATCGAATATCTCATACTTATCAAGACATGTCAAAGCTCGGTACAATGGGTTCCAATTTATCTTCTGGAGGTCAGACTCGAACAAGGCTTTGGCATTTTCACTAATACATCTAATTTTCATTATCCGTTTCCTTGCGGACGGTGCCGAGAATGATGGCTTAGGTGAACAAATCACAACCTTATGATCTGATAATCCAAGAGCAGCTTCTATTTCAGGGTCATTATAGTATTCAGCCATATTGGTGTAGATTAGATCAAGTTTTGCTCCCTGACGTGTAGGCTTCTTCACTATTTGTTTTAATTTGTAATTCCGTTTCAAATACACATCAGGCATATGATTGAAATCACCCATCAGGATGATCCCTGCGCTAGGGTATTTGCATAAAACACTGTCCAAGGAAGAATAAATATGATGCAACATTTGGTCATGTTCAATTTTCGAGTTGTGCGGAGAATACAAAGTACCTAGAATGATTGGGTTAAACCGTCTTGGTAAGCGCTTTGGTTGCATCTTGATCCATATCGATTCTACTTGATTTTCAGACAATTCAGAAAGCACACTAAAGGGCACAGATGTATGGATATAACACGCGACCCCACCACCAGTGGTATGGTCCCTGTTACAACGAATCGGGGGGTGATAATTATCAATAGTTAACGAACAGTGACGGAATAGTAGATTGACACCAGGTTTCAGTAATACAGCATACATCCACTTTCTTGTTTAATAAAATAACTGATAGCTCATCAAGTTTCGGGATTAACGATCTGGCATTCGTGTTCATTAGTGTAGGTGTGTTCCATTTATTTATCTTTACTCTTATCAAATTTTGGTTATTAACCTCGGACTGATGGCAATTCATGTTTCTCTTCTTTGACAAGAGGACTGTGATTCTACGTTGTTTTTTGGTACCAGAACGGACACCTCTGTGGGTTGGAGGTTTTCGACAAATTCCAAGTCATTAATTCGTTTCCAAACGGGGGCAGGGAGCCTATTAGGCACATGAGCAGAAGCCCGAATATCAAGCAGAGACGAAGAAGAATAGGTACGATTTACAGACTGGCTGATAGGTCGAGCTTCAAATTGCTTATTTTCAAGAGGACCTGGGTTCGACTTGACATCACCACAACACATAATCTCAATGTTAAAACAAGCGGTAGAGTTACTGTAGTATGAAATACAGGATTTCAAGTATCGTCTATGGTTGCCAGGCAACCCACGAGCTGCATTCACCAAATACTTGGTAGTGGGGTGTTCTTCTGAATTAATGATAATAGCTGCTACCAATCCCAAGAAGAAAAGAATGCAGGCAATATGAAAGCCCATTCTTTGCTTCCTGTGTATCCCCATTGTCACAAAAATCGTTATGTCATTCACATGCAAATTCAAAATTTAAAGTCAGTGCAGTAATGCTTCCTTTAACATGTGTAGGCATGTATATGCATGTTCAATGGAAGACTTCAAACCAAAAACTCACACTCAAATTCGGAATGTTCTTACGTTCTGCGCTGAAATATGACAACTGTTCCGTGTCCAGCAACTGCCCTCATACATCAAAATGTAATTGCTTGAAAATGTTTTCCAAAAAATCAGATAGAAAACGAGAAATTAAGGAATATGCGGAGAGCAAGTAAAACACAACCGGCATCCACTGGGAGCACAGTTTCCCCCTGCTACGATCAAGTATATACTACTTCTTCTACTACTACTAATATTTCTATCACTACTATTATTTCTTTTATCTCGACAAATACTACTATTTCTACAACTACTACTACTACTATTACTACTACTACTATATATATAATACTACTTTTACTATTACCACTTCTGCTAATACTAGTTTACCACTTGTATTATTACTACATGTACTACTAATACTACTACTGTTACTACTACAACAACAACTACTACTACTAAGTACTACTACTACTACTACTACTACTAGCTATTACTACTACTACTACCACTACTACTACTTCTACTACTAAATGTAGTTCTACTTCTACTACTACTTCTACTACTAAATGAACTTCTACTACTACTACTACTACTACTACTACTACTACTAGCTCCAACAACATGAACCACAATTCCGTATCTTTATTCTCCCCTCTACTGCTGCTACTACTACTACTACTACTACTAGTAGTACTACTTATACTACTACTATTATTGCTACTACTACTACTACTACTACTACTACTACTACTACTACTAGTAGTAGTATTACTTATACTACTACTATTACTACTACTACTACTACTACTACTACTACTACTTCTACAACATCATGTACTACAATCCACTTCTTTTTCCTTCCTCTACTTTACTACTACTAGTGGTACTACTTAGATACCTATATTACAAGTACTACTACTATTACTACTATTTCCGCTCCTAATACTATAACATGTACAGGAGCTTCTAATATTACTACTCCTACTTCTGTTATTATTTCTACAGTCAAACCTGCTTTAGTGACCACCTGTCTACAAAGCCAACCTGTCTATAAAGATCACATGTTTGGTTCCCTTGAAAAAAATTCTCATTGAAACATGTACGAAAGGAACTTTTTTTTTTTTTTTTTACAAAGACCACCTGTCTACAAAGGCCACTTTTTGTGTTTCCCTTGGGTGGTCGCTATAGACAGGTTGACTGCTACTACTGCTAATACTACCACCACTACTACTACTACATGTACTACTAATACTAATAATTCTACCTTAAATATACTACTTTACTATTTCTATTACTACTACTACTACTACTACTAATGTTATTACTACTTCTATACCACTACTACTACTACTACACCTCATTCTACTACTTCAATTATTATGACTACTATTCCTACTACTACTAGTACTACTAATACTATACTACCACTACTACTTCTACTCATTTTTCTTAATCCTCCTCTTACTACTACTACTATTACATGTACTACATATCCGCTTCTGTTTCCTCCTTCCTCTATTATAATTCTTTTACTACTGTTGTTACTGTTACTACTACTACTACTATTACTACTACTACTACTACTACAACAACTACAACTACCTACTACTACTTCTACTACTACTATCCTAAACTGTATGTACTATTCTTCTACTACTACGACTATATTGCTGCTGCTACTGCTGCTCCTGCATCAACTAACTCCCTTTCTTGTACTACTTGTATAACTATTTACAGTACTTAATTACATGTAGTAATAATACCACTTCTACTTCCAATATTAATACAGAACAACTCCTGTACTCCTGCTGCATCTGCTATTAATGTTAGTACAACTAGTACTAATACTACTACTACTACTATACTACTTCTTCTACTACTACTACTACCACTGTCCATTACTAATATACTGCTATTACTACAAATACTTCTACTATACTACTTCTACTATACCCAGTACTATTTTTACTCTATTACTACTACTTTTTCTGAAGTTGTACTTCAATTTCTGCTGCTGCTGCTGCTGCTTTTATCACCATTGCTGCTCAGTGTGACACATCACCTGTTATTTCTACGCCCTTTTCAATATAACATTGCATGTTCTTGAAAACAAGTACAGCCCACATTACCAGCTCTCTTTCTCTTCTATCTAACCATATTTCTCAGTGACTGAGCAAGCGTTATTCACCTCCATTCAATGTCTGTCATCCATGACGGCAAACATGGACAGAGTACAATTGACTCAAGGATTAGCATTTCAAAGCACAGATTCACATTAAGATAAACTTGAGTTCTAGTAAAAAAAAAAAAGGAAAATTAATTCTCACAGAATCAAACGAAACTTACACTGAATGTTCAAGATTACAAATAAATGTCATTTGCCAAACGATTTTTGTAGAAAATGTATACTGGCTGAGTAATGAGCATAGAAAGATAAGGAAATCAAGGTTAGTAGCCCCTACACCATTTGTGTAGTCCCATATACATTTTTCTGTGTACATGCAGTGCTTGTTACTTTAACATGACTTGGCCAAATTTATTATGATTTTGATGACTTCAGAACCTAGCAGTACACACCAATACTTACACGCTACATGATCTCATAAATTGCCATGCTTTCATAAATTGCCATTTTTTTTGGTTATCACTCTCTTGTTTTTTTATTATTCCATTCTGTATTTGTACGTTTTAACTGTTTTCATGAAGAGTGTTGAATAAACTTTGAATGGATCAACTTTTTCTGGTCTATTCCACACATTTTCTTTCACAATGCAATCGCATGACCATAACTCAACTTTATCTTTAATATGAAGTTAGCAAAGTCAAACATGACAGTGGGCTTATTCATATGGGGACACGGTAATGAACTGTGGAATGTCATGATTATGTAGTAACAAACACCATGTCGTTTATCTAAAAATCTCATTCAATTCATTTTCTTTTCCAAACAAAAGATAATACACTATAAAATGTTGACATGTGCACGGCATGGTTGATAATCAGAAGCAAATAACCAATAACAATAAATCTTACAATACATAAAAGTGCAACACGACCAGAGAAAATCAACTGGAAAGCGTTTAAGGGTCTCAAACTTTTGATATACATACGAGACGTGAGATAAAGAAACCACCCCTCCCCAAATCTAGGAAAAAGGGTGATATGTTACTGCGCTTTAATACTCTCGGACTTCCACAAAATAAAAACTGTTTTGCCTCCTCCGGATCGATCCTGCCCCCTCCCTGCATTTTCTGGCGATTCTGTGTTTGCCTTTGTATTGAGCCCGTAGCCCGGTTTCCATCGCCTCTGTAAGTTAGACTTGGCTTAAAGGGAAATCTTACTTTGATAGGAAACTAGACTAAAGGAAAGCAACACAATCAGAGATCTAGATTTGTTAGTGTTTGAATGAAAGCAGACCCCCTCCCCCCCAAAAGAGAGAGAGTAATGAATTTTTTGAAAGTTGTGATTACCACAGGTATGGGTTCTTCCAAATGGCTGAATCAGTGAAGTCGCTGTGATGTAGTGGTGGGCAATTTGTCCGTTTGTTCCAACCCACAAAATGACTAAAATTTAAATTTCGATCCATGATATATATTTTGAGAAAAACAGAAATTAGAGATATTTTTGTAAACAGGAGAGTTATAATTGATATTATAAGCGTTCTGTTCATATGATTCAGCTATGTTATTTTCACTACAGACAGGGTCTGTAAGTAAATGCAAAGATTACGTTTTTCTTTGATTGAACATTTGATCCTTGGTTCAAAAGAGATAAAGGCTGTTGCCCATTAATTTGGAATAATTTTCTTCTTACATGTTTTTAAAATGAAATGACAGTGAAAATAAGTATGGTTTATTCTAGAGAGATACATTTTCTTATTTAAGTTTTTATGAAGTTCTGAGAAGAATTGAACTTAATGCTTCAAGAATAGATTATATGTTGACAATCATTTCGTGAAAAGAGGTGAACATCCCCCTATAAGTGTATGGGCAACAATACGTTGTGTGTGGGGATACGCCATGCAGATACTACAAGGGCGTTGACTCAAGACAAGAGAGTAATGCCTCAGTCACACTGAGAAATAAATTCTCGATATCATGACATGATTTTCTGTTGTAAAGGAATGGTAATTCTTGATATCAAGAAATAGGAATAAATGTCAAATTCGCTAAGGTGTGACTGAGGCATAACAGAGGGAGGCAATATGGGTGACCATTATAGACAGGTGGCCACTAAGACGGGTGTGACTGCGACATAAGTTACGCCCTTCCGGTTGTCAGAAGACAAACTGTGATTTTTGATTTTCTATTTTTTTCTAGGAAGAAATTACACGCCTCACAGAGACACAGTACTTAAAGGTCAGATGTCAGCATGGGTCAAGGTCATTCAAAGCGAAACAAATCAAAACGGTACCAGTTCGATGAAGGACCGACACAAGTTGCAGCAACAGGGAAACAACGTCGGTTTACCGGAAAACCGCGAAATGTCTCGCAGTACCTCACCCAACACAGCGACCAAATCGCCCAAAACACTCAATATACCGCCCAACAGAGCCAGCAGATTCAGTATAAGCGAAGATCGAGTCAAGATTACTTACACGCACAGATGAGAGATGAAGCGGTTGAAAGCAGGCCCCAGTCTTGGCATGAGTCGCGGTTCCGTCCGCTAGCTTCAGCCGTCTCTGACGTGAGGTCACGAATGACCGGTAACTACAGACCAAATGAAACCCGTTCAACTCGCAGAGAGACATCATACTTCGCTACGCATGAAGACGATAATATAACATCTATGGGCTACTATTCAATGGATCGACATGAGTCTTATTCAGGCAAGTTTTTTACTCTTTTTTTTCATAACATTTTAAGAACAGTTTCTTGACACTCTCTTGAATTATCAAATTAGCCATCAAAGTTATTGTGTTATTCGATACTGTAGCTTGAATCTATCGAATATTACCTGAAAAAGTTGCGGAGCGAGAATCTGCAAGGGGTACGTCTGCACGGAAAAATGGGGGCACGGGGTTCCGGTCTTAATTAAGTGCACATTTACTAGGCAATTAACTCATTCATTTGGGGAGAGTACGTACGGGAAGTGCATGGGTCTTGGCATCTTCTTCTCTCGTATACTAACCCCCCATTCTCTCTTTCTTTCTCTCTTTTCTTCTTGCTCTTTCTTTTTATATTTTTCACCGTCGATTGAGGTGGGGGGGGGGGGGGGGGGGGGTTAGCACGCGGTACGTGCCCCTTGCCTTTGTAGCTACGTCAATGTATCGTTATATTAAACCTAACCAATGACATCTCTCTTAATTCTTACTCCTTGTTGCAGTGAGAGATTCCTCGTTTGTCCCAGTTTCAACTCGTCCCGAGAGATCAGAGGTCACCGAGCTTGAAATCAAGGAGCTTGTGGAGGAGCTGCGAGAAACCGATTGGATGCGGCTCGGCAGCCATCTTGGAATCTCGACCAGTAGACTTGCCGCCTTCAGGGAGCGTTATCATGGCAACGTACCGCTATGTTCGATGGAGGTTCTGTTGCTATGGAAACACAACTGTTCAGAGGTCATCAACCCAAGATCTCATCTGGCCCTGGCACTGTCAACAATTGGACGCGAAGACCTTTACGGCAAAATCAAACGTAATTAAAGTTCACTCGTACACTAATGGGTATGAGCGTTATTGGATGA
The DNA here is from genome assembly GCF_000002235.5 of Strongylocentrotus purpuratus. NCBI lineage: Eukaryota > Metazoa > Echinodermata > Echinoidea > Camarodonta > Strongylocentrotidae > Strongylocentrotus > Strongylocentrotus purpuratus. Next base: position 44,392,876 of record NW_022145606.1, on the reverse strand, counting down.
CAACCAATGTCCTCCAATATAAGTATATTCTGATAATTCCCGTATTAGTGGTTCTTTGAAGCCTTTTGGTGAGCAGCCTTTTTCGATGTTCAAGCGTGCTCACTGACTCGATACTTGTCTCTCCATGGAGGGAAATGCATTGTCCTTTTTAAAAATCCAGTTGTTTTGGTTAGGAAGGAGATATTTCCTTTCACCTCCTTTATCGCCATAGCCAATGGTTAACATAAGAAATCCAAACCAGATTACTAAAATCCACTTGGCTGGGCCACTCGCTCTGGCGTTCACTCGGGTTTTCGCGATTTAGTCTCTTTTTAGTCGCTCGGCGTCTATCAGACATGAGGCCTTGTCTAAAGGCTAGGGTCGCCTGAGCCAGTTTGTAGGCGAAGTGGACGTGCCGCTAGATCCCCAGACTTCGCTTTTATATACGTATACCAGCTTATATAGGCCAATATTTCTTTATGTTTCATAAATTCTAAATTAATGTGATTGTTTTCTTCTCCCCCTTACAGGAAGAACATATATCAATGAAGCGGAATCGAAGACATCTCAGAACGGTAACCGGGGAAACTACCCTAGACGCAGAACGGTCGTCATATCATTGGATGACGACGATGACAAAGAAACGACATTGAACACGGAGCGAAGTTTGGCTGGGGCCGAATCAGGAGTGGAAACAGTTGAGTCGTTGAGTGACAGGTACGTTGAAGATCATATCAGGGGGTGTTTCACAAAGATCCTAAGTTGAACTTATCTCTAATTATACGATCATTTCGTGGAATGCAAAATTCCTGTAAGAATCCTTGATGTTCTTGATCACAAATACTCTTTTTGTCTTCAAAATTTGTATTTTTTTTCTCATGCAGTCTTGAAGGAGAATCAGACAGTGACGATGAAACTGGATGGGATGGACACCGTGTTCTTCATGTGCCCATCGTAATCTCGAAAGACTACGAAACACGCCCAGCCCGGTCAACCAAACCCAAGTCCATCACGGTTCCTATAGTTATGACAAGCCCACCTTCATCTCCACCTTCATCATCTATACCTTCGGGGCCGCGGATATCGTCCATTGAAGATGCATTAGATCCAGATCCGGGAACAGTTGCGACCCGGTTAGAACCAGTAGAACCGGGTGAAACTGTAGCAGTTGCGATCCTGAAGTCAATGGATGGAACAATCGCAATACCGAACAAACCCATAGCCATAACAAGAGAGCTTCCCCTTGATACTATCACCAATAGCCCGGAGAGGACTGAAGATACACTTGAACCTGACCCTGATGAGCATAAAGACAGCTCTGCTTTGGTTGTTGCGAAAGAAGCAGATCATCCAAAGCCGTTGAGGAACCTAACACCGAAGTCTGGCGTCACCAAGACCAATGCAGAGTTATCTGAGGACGAGCTACGTGTACTGTCTACAGAGATCAGATCTGCCTCGGAATGGCGCAAATTAGGTAAGTAGTGGCAACTGTAGTTAGCAAACATATTGAAGGTATTAGTCTGAAATAGGCAAGCTGTCCTTTTGCAATACCTTAAACAATCGCCTACTGGAACCAGGTGCATCCTTCATTAAACCTATGGGGCAGATTAACATTCCGTAGTCATCGGGATAAGAAATCGTACCCCTTAATAAGATATTATACAAGCTAAGCACCCTTTTGTTGACGATTAACTCTTCACATACCGAAAACCCTTAATGGTCTGTCTCCATCATTTGAATTGATTTTATTTATATTGTTCTCCAGTGTTTAAGCACGACAGATGCATAAGTAAATGGATAATCTTTTACCTACAATCCACGGATAATCGTTGACAGTTAGCTCATCGTATGCTTCCGAATCTTTGGATTAATATGCCTCTTTGAAATGAACTTTCATGACAACAAATTTCTATTTTTCATTAGGTAAGCAACTCGGCCTCAACCAGACTGATATAAAGAATTTGTCTAAGGCGAACGGAGAGGGCGTGACGCAGTGTGCCTTCGGGGTTTTGAAGCTGTGGAAGAAGCGCTTTGGCAACTCGGCGAAGGAGAGACGCATCCTTGCTGCTGTCATTTCTGATCTAGGTCGAGACGACCTGTATTCAGCCATTATCAAAAGTAAGTTCAATGTATGCTGTATCCTACGAGGCGTTGTATGCAGTATCATAACGGGGCGTTGTGGCGTGCGTCTGTAATCCAGCATAGGGTCTTGAAATATGATCTGCTCAAAAAACTAACCAATACAAAGCATCACTTGCCTATTAAAGCACAGCAAAAACAGAAGAACAACCGTGAATGAAGAAAAGAGTTTGAATAAGTGGATATTAAAAAGAATTAAAATATAATGAAAATGATAATTAACTTACCACGCAAATTCTAAAATATGTGTAGGCAGCTGTTTATTCGCAATAACTTTCTTGTTAGTACCATAATTGAATCCATGATTTTTTTTTTAAATATTAGCCTGTCGAAGTTTTTAATGGGTGTAGAACGTGGAAAAATGCAACAACGATACGACAAATCCTAAAGTTCTGTATAGTGTCTCTATCTATTTACCTTTTTGTTTGTCATGATTTACAGATAAACTGACGGGCAGGATACAGTCATTGGAAGATAGCGTAAAAAGATGGTCAGACGTTTTGAAGGTGAGATATGGCGGAGCTGATTTCGATACAGTGGAGAGTCAGCACTACATGGATATCCCAGTAGTGTATCAAGACGAAGATGGAAATAAGACAACCCTCCTGAGTAGACACGACATCCTCAATGCTCAGAAGGGCAAGAAACAATTGCCACTGATTCTTCTACACGGAGATGCAGGATGTGGTAAAACGACCTTTCTCAAGCGGCTGGCGCGGGACTGGGCAGAAGGCAACGATCTATCTCATCTTTCCAAGGTTCCTCTGGTCCTTTTCCTCACTCTTGAAGAGTTGCGACGATGCCGTAGCATCGGAGAAGCAGTGGTCAGGTCTCTCTTGTTCAAGGATTCCTCTGCAACGGCTGGGATGGTCGATGAATACCTGAGGATGTACCCGGAGAACTCTGTATTGCTGGTAGACGGATTCGATGTATCTCGCTCACAAGGAGATCTTCAGGCAACGCAGACGCTCCGTGACCAGGTGAAATGCCAGATGATTGTTACAAGTAGAGCATGTCTTCCAGAAAGTGAAGATTCCATCCGTAAGTTGATTTCTGTGGAGATGCAAGGCATTGGTTTCGATCAACGAAGCAAGTTTATCGGTTCATTTTTCGGGCCTGATGTAGTACAAGGTGAGGAGCTTCTTCAGTCCATAGCAGGGGATGATGTCTTATTATCATTCTGCTCTCGTCCAATGTTTCTAGCAATCATTTGCCAGCTATGGAAGAACCATGCACAGCTTCAGGATATAAATACATCCTCTGATATCATTACTTCTTCACTTGTCCTTCGTTTCATTGGTCATGAAGATGTAAAGGATGTCGTAGAGGGCGTTTCAAATGTGATGTCGACGCTTAGTCGAGTAGCACTGGAGAGCATCATGACGCCGGGAGTTCACCTAACGTTCAAGACAATGGACCTGACAGACGATGATGAGCGCGAGTGTGCAGAGCTAGCTGAGAGAGTTGGTTTGATCAGATGCTCCCCTTCCACCGCCAATGACTCAACTACACACAAAGAAGACAGAGAATGGTCTTTCATCCACCCTCTGGTACATGAGAAATGCGCTGCCATCGGACTAGCATCGCTCCATCGGTCTGACCCGAAAGGATTTGAAGATATCATATCTGCCATTGGGTCCATTGCAGAGTGTGAGTCTATGAGATACATCTTAACCTTTGCTTCCGGTGAAAGTGTTGAGGTCGCAAAGAGAATCCTACGACTTCTAGGTGATCTAGCTTGGAAGGATCCTGGTTCAACTTTGACTGCCCAAGAGCTTGTATTGAAATGTAACTTTGAATGCCACCGAAACGACGCATTGAATCGTGAACTTCAGTTCAGCATACGGTCCCTCCAAATTGCAGCCTTCATCAACAGCTTCATGGTGGATGTCTCTTTCAGGTATTTCATCTTGAACTCCGTCAGGGAAGCCGAGAACCCTGTTCAAATACAGAAGGTTAAGTTCATAATATCATCTCGAATCGACATGGACTACGCCACGGCTTGTTTGCAGAATGGCTACTTCACATCTGTGCCAGAGTTCATCTTTGACATGCCAAAGACTTTCAGTCCTTCAAGAGAAGCTTCCAGAAGACTTTCCGATGACGTAATTACCCCATCCCTTCGATGCCTCATGGTCTCGTCCATTTTCTCCACCCGAGACTTCATATCCAATCTCCACTCCTCCGAAAGCCTTGAAGAACTCAGAGGGTCCGATATTGACCCGAAGTACATCGACCTACCTGCATGGTGCCGAAACTACCCAAACCTGAAGACACTTAGTCTATCATGTATCATGTACCAAGACCCACGGAATATGGACGACCATAGGAACAGCCTTAAAGGTCTGGAATCTGTCTTGTGTACCCTCACAAGCTTGGAGTACCTTCAGCTCAGCAACTTCTTCTGCTCGGAAACGCTGGTCCAGATCCTGATCAAGGTTCTTCAGACACTGCCCAAGCTATCCCACATCCAAGCAGGACCATCTGGTGACCAACTGCATCATTATTCTGAAGAAGTCGAGGAGACTTGCGGTGAGGTCTCAGAGGCCACAATCCAAAGCTTCACCAAGGCTACCAACAAGAAGTCTTCGTCCCTGAAGATCCTTCAACTCTCATGCTTCGGGAACTTTGAAAAACTATACCAGGTGCTGCGGTCGGAAACAAGTTCGAGGGGGCGGAGAGGTAGTGAGCTGTAAGTATAGTGATTTATTCGTTAAGGGCAGTTGTACACATTTTTAATTCAACATTAGGGCAATCGAGATTTCCCATGAGAGAATACCCGATTTTCTTTTGATTCAGGCATTACAAATATTAGAGTATGGATACAACGAAACAATAATAGCTGTCAGAGGCAACAAACATGAATTATCAGATATCAAAAGTATTTCTGGAAAGCAGTATTTATCCAGGTGGAGAATTGTATCGGAATGGTTTTCCTTCTAAGATCTTGTGTGTTGGCTCAGACAGTAGAGCGTCCGCCTCACAACCGGGAGGTCGTGGATTCGGAACCCCGTCCGCGTCATACCAAAAGACGTTAAAAGACGGGAGTTGCTGCTACCTTGTTTGACGTCTAATTAACAATAAGGGATAGAGCAACGTTGATCTGGCGCTGCTCAGTAGCTGCCCGGCTCAGGATCAATTGGGCAAAAAGAATTTCCATTTTCGATTTAACTTAATAAAATTTGGAGTGGACTTTAACAGATTATTATATTACATGGATTATTTTGTTTTTGTTTCGTACCTTGTATTCACAGGCACTATACTTCACCAAGCGATGAGGACGGATATTGGGTATTCAAACGGTAGTGGAACATGGAAACGTAACAGGAGTCATATGGCCTTGTCTTCTCTCTCATGAGGCAGGAAAAAACTCACGTGATTCCCCTTGGTTGTAGGAGACACATATGTTCCTTTAGGGCTTACTTCGAATCATTGGATCATCGCGTCGGGTCGGGTGGTCGCGTTACCCAACCTTTTGTGAAAACATGCCCCTTTCTTGACGAAACGTAGTGCGATACAATTTGAGAAATAAGCCCCTCTCATCTATCAATGGTCAGGTACAATTTAACCAACACTTTGTGAAAAACCCTTCGACAAATCTACAAAAGGTCGCGTCCATATTATGCATCTTCAGATGATCTTCCGTTTTCGTTCCACGAAAGGTCGAGTAACGCGACCATCCGACCGGACGCGAAGACCCGTTGATTCGAAGTAAGCCCGTGTTTGGTGATTGTTGACGACTTCTGATCACCATCCGAAAATGATCCAGACTGTAATGCAGTTATTATGAGTTTATATTTTACAGATACATTGTATTTCTTTGAAATCAAACTCCTTTATAACTAGCCACTCTCATTTAGTTGAGTACATGTAGTTGCAGATTTTGTTTGAATTATATTAGGTTGTACAGCGCCCTTTTCAGGGTCATGTTATGTGATTGTTGGGTTGTATACATGTATTCCCCATTTTCTCCTTTTGTGAAAAAATATACAAATACATAATGCAACATTAGTTGATTTCTTTTTCTTTTTCTTCTGAAGATAACATGCAATTCAATGATATTTATTCATGTAAAGTCGCATGGATTGGAATAGGAAACCTTCGGGTTATAGCAATTTAGGTAATATTGTTTTTTCTTTTCCCGGCATCCATGTGACTTACTTTAAATCCTACTTTTGTTTCGTTTACACTGCTTCTTGATTTTGTCTTTGCCGAATAAATAATACAAATAATAATTATGATAATCATAGGGAAGATAATATTTATAATGATAATGATAACAATAACAACAGAAACAGCAATAATAACAATACTAATTATAATACGTTTACATAAATAGTAGGCTGAATAGAGGCTGGCTTAAAATAAAACATTGCATAACTGTTAATCATAACAATAATGTCAACTTATAAAGCGCACATATTCATTCTAAAAGACTGCTCAAGGCGCTCTGTACAGTATCAAAATAATTATACAATATTAAGACTAAAACATAATTATACAATATTAAAACTACGACATAATTATACAATATTGAAATAAGACATAATCAAATGGTGCTTAAGTTTCTTCTTAAATATTTCAACTGATGGTGATTGTCTTATTTGTAATGGTAAATTGTTCCATAATTTGGGTGCAATGTTAGCAAAAGCCCTGTCCCCCATTTTATTTTCGTTTTGGGTGTACACAACTGGAGCTGTGAACCTGAACGTAAATTCCGTTGTGGGGTGTACGGTTTCAAAATTTTATACAAGTAATGGGGTGAAGAATGAAGAAGTGTTTTGTAAGTAATGAGTACCAGCGTATACATGATTCTTTTTTTAAGTTCAAGTTCAGGTTAATTTCCACTCATGACAAGATAAGAACGATAAAAACATATATACATATAAGTAAGAAACACATACAGATATATTTATACATGAACAGAAAGTTGGAAAATTTATGATGTTTGGGGTGGAGGAATCTTGTTTTGCATATTTGATTACGTTTTGGTAGCAAAATGAATTTAAACAGGGTAAAGGTAGCTGACCCAAAATACAAGAATGTCAGAATTTACCATGTTGCATATAATATATATCTATTGCACTACCTGATATACGTGAAATAGACAGTCTTAACCTAGCTGACCAAAAAAGGAGCGAGAAATTTAGCTATCTAAGTAAAAGTATACAATTTATATAGAAGCAACAAGAATCCGTAAAGTTTACTCCTATTGCTACGTGAATAATTAAAACATTATTTAAAATGTTATTTCAATGAATGTAAATAGAAAGTTTATGCTAGCAGTGAAACCTGAATATAAAGACCACTCAAGGGGGACATGAAAAGTAGTCTTTATTTTGCAGGCGGCCTTTATGGCCTTTAGCATACGTTTCACTAATAAACCACTTTCAAGGGAAACAGAAAATGTGGTCTTTACAGACAGGTGGTCTTTCAATATTGGTGGTCGCTTAAGCAGGTTTGACTGCATTGTGTAGACGTATCATGCCTGGATTACATTTGGCCCGGGCGCCGCACGATAAATTGGTCTACGATTTTTCGTGCGTTTTTGGAGGCATCGTAGGAGGCTACGGGTTACGATGTTTGTGTTTACATTATCTACGAGCATCGTGTCATTTCTTGTATAGGCCCTCGGGGGTAGACCGGGACACATCCGTACAGAGGCTGCTCGGAGATTGTACGCAAATCGTGCAATTTCAGTGCAACACCCGTGCAGTCTCTGCAACCTTTGCACGGAAATCGTACGTAGCTCGTGCAGCTTCCGTGCAGTGGTTGCGCGGAGAAGGCGCGGTGACCGTGCAGCCTCCGTGCCGTTTTTTCGGCGTCTGTTGCCCCCATGTTCACTGAAAAATCGTGCGTTTGCTGCACGATCAGTGTGATGCCTCCACGCAATGCCCGTGCGGAGATTGTGCAATGCCACCTACGACATGTCTACGGGCTACGGGCTTACGATTTTTTAAATTTGTTTAACTCCCCGCGATACAAAATCGTAGTCGCCCCAGAGCCCGACGTGAATCCGTACGAAATTCTCACGGCCGCCTCCTGCCTCCCCACGGAGGACGTACGGAAAAAGGGATACGGGCAGGATACGGGCCCCGTAGACTAATCGCAGGCAAAATGTAATCCAGGCATAAGTGCCTAAAACCGAAAAGACTTTAGTCACACATCAACCTCACGCAAAATCAATAGCTTTGTGTGTCACCTTTTGAAATGGGCGAACACAAATACAAGCACCGTTTTTTGGTGGATTTCTCCTTTTGATTTCGACTTAATTGATAACAATATCAGGTTATATATCAATTATATCTTGTATTCTAAAAGAATTTATTACTTATCGAATTTTGATATTGTATAATTACAAATAAATTTTCATTTTCTATTGTATATGGTGTAATTACAAATAAATTTCATTTTCTATTGTATTTGTAAATGCAATTTCATTTTAATTTTATGGAAGCATTTTTCCATGTTTTGATTGTTTTTTGGAGATAAATTTATTTGAATTGAATTGATTTTCAAGAATGACGTATCATATCATCCAAATATGATATATTGTAGATATATTGACTGCTTTTAGAGGCATTGCTGTGATCTATAGGCTCAAGGGGACGTTACGTCATGCTATGATTCCTCGGTGCGCCGCGGCGTCCCAAGAGCCAGTATAGAAACAGCTATGCTTTGAATATTAAAACAGTACACATATCTACAACGGATTTACAAACAAAATCTACAAAGAATTCTTAACTTATCCTTTTTTTGAGTAAAGATTGGATAAAACATCACACAAAATCAGAGATACAGTTTGGAAATCTTCGCCGGAAAATTGTCTGAATGTTACGATCATTCAGGAAACGCGCACACATTGCACTGTATGGTATTCCCGATCGCACAAAGAAACTCTGCATACGTAAACCAATTGGGTCTTCAGCAAAATTTAACTATGTGGCCAGTTACTTGAGACAACGGGCATCTTTCTCATTAACTATTGATCTTTTTATAAATGTAATGCTTCCTTGGGGAAAATTCAATTATTTAAAAATATTTGTGGCTTACACCCAGTAAATTACAGATCAATCAATCGATCTTATTTACTGGGTGTAAGCCACAAATATGTTTAAATAACTATTGATCGTTAGGCAGGCATGGCTAAAATCGCGACTTCAATTTCGACCAATCAAATGACTAGATTTATTCATCATACTAAAGAGAGGTATATAAATTCCGATTATTTTCAGGTAGTATATCCTCCGTATTTAGTTCAGGAAGCGCCAATAATCAAAACTATTCTGCTAATAATACACTTCAGAGAGTGTAACAAATCTCCATTTTGAAAGGCCCAAGCCAGAGTCGCATTTTAAATTGGCGGGTTAAATATTCAGGATTTAACCTTTATAAACTGGGATCCGGTGTTTTTATACTACGACGTCACAAATCTAAAAAGGTTTTACTCGCTCACTTCACTCTCTCGCAAATGAATATTTAGACCACCCAACCAACTGCAAAGTTGCTTAACCATATCCTGTACCGGTAAATAAAAAACAAAAACAAAAACATATTTAAATCATCCCTGATAATGTAATCACAATATAGGGGTCCGTATCGGCGCAATTACCCCCTGGACAATCACCCCCGGAAAATTAACCCCGTAAAACTAACCCCGAGGACAATCCCCCAGAAATCCCCCCTCCCAAGGCAACCTGCCCCAAAGACAATTATCACTCGAAAAATTACCCCCTAGAACAATTACCCCCCCCCCCTCCCCCCACGTTCACTGAAGGGAGGTACCGCCCTGATAGTAAGTTTTTTTTTTTTTTTTTTTCGAGGGGTTATATTTATTTATTATTATTATTTTTTTTTTTTTGTGGGGGGGGGGTGGTTGTCCTTGGAGGGTAATTTTACGGGGGGTAATTGTCCCGCTGGTAATTGGCCGGGGTGCGATTGTCCGTGGGGTAATTGTCCTAGAACCTCGGGCTGCAGTATTAATCACTATGGTTTCACGACAATAAAGAGCGCCATCATGTTGTGCTACGCCACAAGAAAATGTATTATTCTGTTACCACGTCTCTCCGGCCATCAACGTCCTGTGTACATCACCCGTCAACGCATCCCCCTCTCGCTTTCTCCCTCTTTCTCTCTCAATCATATACATTCGGATCTTGAAATTAAATATGAGAATGAAATACTAATTACTTCAAATGTACATTTATTACTTTACTTATTCGTTGTAATATCTACTTGTTTTTTAGCATTTCCAGAGATGCTCTATCTTTTTTTATCAGCCAAATTGGTAGTCCTTTCAGCCCTTTTTAAAATATTCATAATAATAACATAAGATGCAACTGTCTAGGAAAGGAAGGTTACGAATATTTCTAGAAGCCGGGTCGACATCTCGAAGGAACTTGAATCGATGTTTATGTTAATAACTTTACTCGTAATTTTCATGGAATAAAATTCCTTATACTTGCAACACTGGTAACCCTGGTGTTTGGTATGTGTTTGCCTGACTAAACGAGATCTGCCATCTTGGGCCATTCTGTGAATAACTCCCCAAAACTGAGTTCGCCGTAACCCGCTTTTTAAACAATGTATTTGTTTACTTTTTATTTTGTTCCGCGTAAAATTGATTGAAAGAGCGCCCTCATTATTGGTTGTCTACAAAAATGTTTATCCGACACCCAAACACTCTTTTTCTTGCTTTATCTCTCTTTCTGTCTTTGTCTCTACCTCTCTTTCTTTTGTATAATTCTCTTCAGAACTTTGATCATGCGTTTCCCCTGCTCCCCTCACCCTCGTGTACTCCTTCTCCCTAATATTATCCCCTCTCTCTCCCCTGTCATTCTCTCCTATTAGTGTAACGAATTTCTAGATAATCGCATATTAACTGACAGTTAACGTGATGTATGTCCGTTCTGACCACACTTTAGGTAAGAGGGGAAAGTCTATGTTTGTTAGGTACAATTAAAGCCAATATCAAGTGAAGCTTTCCGAACAGAAACGCATGTTCCCTTTTCAACCAAACATAGATCTTCCCTACTTATTTCAGAGTGCAGGAAATCAACAACAACATTATTAATTTCTTGCAAATTCGCAAATGAGAAAACAAATCATTCTGAAAGTGGCATTCTTAAATGGAACACAATGTACAAAAGTCAAGAGAAAGTCATGTTAGGACTAAAATAAAAACTTGTTGTATTGCCCTTAGTGACCGACCCCAAAATATGAAAATCTACGTGTTTTTTTTTAAACCGTTTTTTATTAAAAAAATTAATGAATAAAAAAATATGTATTTTGTTTGTTTAAATGGGATATAAATGCATGAAATCAAATTATTCCCAAATTCTCACTCGTCTTCTGCCCTCGTTTCAAAATCCTACTAGCATAATGCATAAAAATGCAAGTAGACCCCGGCTTGGGGGTCGTTTGTTGTGAATGTCGAGTATGCCGAGGAAAGTCAATGTCCCGATGCTGGTTGGTTAATTGTCCATTTACAGAAACATTTTGGGCCACATTTGATTTATTTATTTCTGTTTGATTTTCTTTTTCTTTTGCCCTATTAAAAATATATAACAAACAAAACATTGCAAATTTTAAACGTTTCAAAAGAATATAATGTCGAATACAGTAACTAATCGAAAACATCAAACAGGAGGGTTGACAAAGTAAGCAAAGCTTGATAGCATGATTACCCTCAATGGATACATAATAATACGAATATGGTGGAACAAATATTGGTAAAAGGGGAAAGAAAGAGAGAGAGAGAGAGAGAGAGAGAGAGAGAGAAAAAACAAAAGAGGGGGTGTACATCAAGAATCACAGATGTATGTGGTACAATGTAGTTGGGTTTCAATTTGATAGATGAAGATAAAAAAAGAAGATGCACATTTTGAATATTGGGTGGCCAACTTGGGATGTATTATAGAATGAGAAGACTCACGAGGTTTCTGGACAATATGAATAAAAATGTGAGATCAGCGAGCTGGTTTATATAGACTGTAAACCTTTGTTTGTATACAAAACAGGTTTTGGGAGTATTCCAAGTAGGTCACATTGTTTTAAAATCGTTTCGAAATTACAGTAAGTTCATTGGCTGCATGTATCTCTTTCAAAAAGTGTTTGAACTAACTATAGCAATCCCATTTTCATTCAAATTGTACTTTTTTACAGGTAGTTGAAAACCGACTTCGTCAGCTGGGAAGCACAGAGTGTTGTCTCAACACAACATTGCAAACCATGGATTATTATGAGGTAAACAAGATGTGAATAGAATGATGACACTGAAACACATGTATTAAAGCAATATAAATTGAGACATATCGGCCAGAAGAGGGCGGGAAAAAAGAAAAAAGAAAAGAAAAAAAAAAAATCATACTGAAAAATGATGATAAAGTTCGATTTTTTCAAATTTTCGAGGGCCAACAAAAATAAATTAATGCTCATTACCCCCCCCCCCCCCACTGAGCGAATTATCGGCCGGTGCGATTTTCAAAATTTCGGGAGCAAACAAAAATAAATTAGTGCTCACATCCCCCCCCCCCCCCCACTGAGCGAATTATCGGCCGGCTGTTTCGCCGCTAAATATTTTCTCACGAATTGGGCCCCCCTCCCCTGCCGCCGGCTGGATCCGCCCCTGCATGCTGGTACTGGTGTCGAATCCTTCTACTCGGGAGAAACGGAGGTTACCATAAGGTCTGGTCTTAAGTGGGGAAGGACAACCAGGGCGTCAGAGAAACATCAAGTGTTATGTCCAGCAAAACACCAGTCAGAAATACGAACTGCTAGGGCGATAGCAAGGGCTCCTGATTGAATTGTAATCATTTTGCTATATTTTGGTCTCATAGTTTCGATTGATAGCATAATAGAGGATTTTTTTTTTTAGAGGCAGGATCTGACTTTTAGCAACATATTTTTTGGGGGGCTATCGTTATTTAAAAGCAGAGATATTTTGTCTTTGTTCCATTGTTATGATATAGTTATTGAGGTTAAATTATACTTACCGCTTGTGATATGTGGTTGACATTTGGACATGAAGCGCCGATTTGTAGACATTTTGTGCGAATTTAATGGCGATATCATGTTAAGTGCATGCTTATTTGAATTCTAGATTTGAAGATAACTTTTTGGTGAGACAACTTATGCTGGGTTTGAAGTCTCGACACTAGTAGCAGTCAGTTTGAATGTCTTTATATTTGTATATAAGTATGTATAGTGTACACTGTGTTTTACGAGCTTGCAAAATGACACTTAAAGGGGACATCGATCCCTGCATGCTGTGTAGTGGAAAGATACAGGTAATGGTGCAGTTTAATATGTGTGTTGTGTCGCCACGTGCTATACTAGTACCATGATATACATGTGCCCTAAATGTACACGTGGCTTACATTTCTTAAATATATACATATTTTTGTAATACTTATGTTCCTACATATTTTAATGAAACAACTTTATTCCGTTTACATGGTTTATGCACCCATTTCAACGTTTTACTTTATAGCATATATATATATATATAGTACAACAATGCCAGAATGAGACACCGCGTTTGATTTTGTTATTTTTTACACATTACTTTAATACACAGGCTTGCTTCTTTAGATCTTCTTCAGATGCCCATTTCATTTCTTACTTTCCGACTTTCTTCATATTTGCCAGTAGATTTGTTTATTTTTAAAACATGTATATCCAATATTATCATCATCACGTTTTATTTAGCAGTTTCTGTTAATTGTTGTTAATTGTTTTTAAAATGTAAATGCTCAAAATCTAAATGTTACGAGAAAGGGAAATGAAATGCTTTGTCCATTTTCTCTTTTTTATCTGTTTTCCCCCCACTCATCCATGTACGTAGATTCGATTTATTTTATGTATGGTGTGCAATATATTGAAATTTCCATTATTATTATTGTTAATTTGTTCCTTGAACTAATTTTTGACTGTTTTCCATATTGATGTATTTGTAATTATTCCTTATATTTTTGAACTTTGTAATCTTTGTTTGTATTAGTCTGCCGACTGCTTTAACATAGAATTTTGACTCAATAAACCGAAATGAATGAATGAATGAATGAAAAATGTATTAATGCGTTATACGTTTGGTGTTAGTTGATGGCTAAAATATTGTTCCGTCGGCCATCAGGGACGATGACGTTTTAAGTGGGGAAGGATGTAAGGGGTTAGGAAATTACCCTGTAACCTGTAGGGAGCGGAGTGCTGAGACAAGCCGGCACTCTTTGCTTGTCCCTCTCACAGGATCTGTCTGTCCATCATTGATCTCGAAGTCTCGACCACCTCACAATTATATAAAAACAAAGACTGTTTTTTGATTGGTTGAGAGCTCTTCACGCCACCAGAAATATTTCTACCCTTTTCAGGTAGCTCTTAAAAAGTAATTTTTGGGAGTATGACTATTTAAGAGTTGAACATTCAGCAAGCGTGCGGGATTTCAAATGCTTCCAGCTGACAACTCCAGCGGTATCACGGCGAACATGCCGCGCAATCTACACTGCGCTGGAATCTAATTAACTGCACTGCACTATATACTGTATCATGCAGTTGACACGAACCAGCAAAATCTATATCCGCAAGAGGTCCATTTTAATGGCTGATTGGTGGATTTTTACAACAAGTAGTTAATCGTTAGATGAATTTGGAATCGTTGGAAAACCTGTTGGAAACCTAAAAAAAAAGGAGCAAATATAAGGGTGAGTTTTTTGCTTGATAATACATTTTTGATGTAGGATATACAAATTAATTCAAATCATTTTTTTTAATTGCGGATTACGTAGTTACATGTAATGCCTAAAACGACGCCATTTCACTGTATATTGTTCATAGTGCATGTTTTATTCACCAAACACACATTTTGGATGAAATTTGTTGTTACCTGTAGAAAACCCATTAAAACAATACAGTGAAATATGGTATAGGGAAAGAAGACCACAGGGGCCCTGAAGGTGCTCTACAAAGGATCAGCTAACCGCTATGCGAATTGCTTTCAACTGTTTTCTGGGTTAATAGGATCACATATAAATGTCTATTTCGGTATCAAAATACAATGATACATTGTGGGTATGAGGTGTTGATAGCCAAATATGTCTGCGGTACCCAAATTCTAATTTTAAAGGGACCAAATGTAGCATAAGTGATACAAGAGCATGACATTATATAGATATATTAATGTTTTTTCTACATATATGACCAGTGTTATTCATCTAATATTACATACTTTTCGGGGCACTTGAGAGGGCCCTAAGAGCCCTGAAGCTATTCATCGCAACCCAAAAGGAGATTCGTGAAAAAAAACGTTTATTTTACTGACTAGAATACTAAAACGTATGCTTTGATGTGTTAAACCCATTGATGATTGGGGTGAATAACAATTTTGCACCGCGGGCACCTACACCTTCCATCACAGTGCTTAAGGTCCACTTCTTTATCAAATCGTAAATAGTTATGGGCGCACCAAATGGCTCATTATCTTACTTGAATAATTTAGCGATCATTAACACTATAGCTTGTTTTTTTAATTGATTTATCATTATTGAGGTGAACGTATAAACTACCTTATTTCGGAATTCCATCTTGCCAGGGAAAGCTTTGACTTCTAAAATCAAAGTATAAAAAGACATCTGAATGTGACATGCTATGTAAGGCAGTCCCATGCGTAACCGTCTGTGTAATACCCCACAGCCACAATGAAGGCGAAAGAGTCAATTATGAATATATGTTTAATATGTAAGTTTTGTTCTTAAATCATGTACATTCATACTTTTATTCTTAGGATGGAACTTGGTCTATTGAGGAATTAGTTGTGGTGAATAAAGGCAGTTCATTTTGATTTACTAAGTAATGTAATTCAATACATTTCTCAATGTGAAGCCAGCTTTCTCAAGCGGTCTTAGTCATGTAAACATACTGTAAGCATTGGTGACCACAGGCTTTCCAGACATCCCCAACACGAGGATTCTTTCTGAAGCCAAAATACACCCTAAATTAGGATTTCGCGTGTTTTTTCTCTCACGAATTCACACCCGTAATGAGTATTTCACAAAAGTGTACTCTTTAGCTAGTATTGTAAAATTGTAACCCCTAAAGCATCTTGAAGTGCGATAGGGATTGCCATTTAAGTTGTTGTGAAATAATCAAATTGCGCTTCTGCTGTAAATTTCTTAATGTAAACATTTATTTAAATTCGGAGTCGGGATCTAGACAATACCCCTAAACCTACAGCAGGATTTTGAAAACAACTGTAATTTGTCATGATAATTGACGTTGTTTAAACCCCAACCACCCCTGCCAATTACCAGCGGGACAATTACCCCAAAGGAAAATTACCCTCCGAGGACAACTACCCCCGAGGACAATTACTCCCCGGAAATTAACCCACCTATGACAATTACCCTCTGAGGACAATTATCCTCTATGACAATTTACCTTCCGAGGACAATTGCCACTCCCCTGAGAATTACCCCATCAGGCAATCACCCCTCCCCCCTGCGAGAGCAATCACCCCCCCCCCAAAAAAAAAAAAAAATTTCTTTTATTAAAACCAACTTATTATCAGGGTAGACTTCACCTTTAAGGAGGCGCGATAGCTCAGTCGGTAGAGCAGTGGTCTCGTAATCCGGTGACCAGGGTTCGAAGCCAAGTCGATGCACTAGTGCCCTTTGGTAAGGCATTAATACTCATTGCAAGGTTCATTTGGAGAGGACCTAAAGCCGTCGGCCGTCTGGTTGCTTACTTACAAGCTTTTATGCTTTCTTAGCAGTCAGGTAAAATAACCACCACCACCACCACCACCTTTAATTAACAGCGGTGGGTTTTATTGTCCTCGCCGGGTAATTGTCCTAGGAGGTACTTTTTAGGGATGGGGTTAATTTTCCTAGGGGCTAATATTACGGGGGGGGGGGGGTAATTGTTCTCCGGGTGGTTGTCCTTGGGGGTGATTTTCCGGAAGTGATTGTCCTGGGGGTAATTGTCTTGATACGAAAAACACCTATTTATACACGTTTTCTTGGTCACGCATGCTTAAAGGCTATTAAAGTCCATTTCCCCCAAAAATATGCTTTTAATAGATGCAGAAATACAAGAGAAACAGAGCAAACAAAATTGAGTAAAACAGGATAACTAATAATTAATTTATGACATCCTTAAAAAGTATGAAAAAGTATGGAATTTAGAAATCACTACGCATATTGCCAATTGGGTTATCAGTTTGTGACGTCATTGACTCACTATAATATAACAATTGCTTTTATTTTTTATCTCATTAATTTCCCCATTCATTTGCCCAAATTATATAATTTGTATCATATCGCGTGCATGACATTACTCGAAATCGGTATTAAAAACTTTGAAGATTTAATACTATTTCTGAATATTGTATATTCATATTTCGTTGATTTTTATATAAATATTTTATCAAATGTCACATTTTTAATTATTCAACTGAAAATAAATTACTCTATATTAGTGCATCCACACAAAAACATTTAACTTTCAGTTTAACTTGGATGCTGGTGTGAGGAATAAGATCCTTAGGGGTAACATTGGAAATTTATATTATCAATATAAAGAAAACAATTAGTGAATAGTGAGGCAACGACGTTACAGACTCATGATTGAGTTTCCACTTTTTTGAATGTCATTAAAAATTCATAACTTTCTTATTAGTCATCCGATGTTGTCTAAATTTTGTTTGATTGGTTTCTCTGATTTTTCTGCTTCTTTTTTGATATAATTTTTGTTTGGAGTAGACTTGCCCTTTACCAGTATAAATATCATGACTGATGTGAGAGGAATAATTGTTTTATAGGCCCAAGGGGATGTTGCATCCTGATATCACCCCGAGGCGTGCCGAGGGTTAATATCAAGATACAACATCCCCGAGAGCCGAAAAGGGTCATAAAAACCTGTGCGACTTACCAATCATGGTAATCAAGTTTGTTTACGCTATCGAGACTTAGCCACAATCGAGATTGGCGGTCGTCTGCGCTATGTGCAAATGGGTCGACCGTGCAAATGTAGCAACCAAATAAATTAATCAATAACTGTATGGTATCAGCGCTCGCTCAAGGAACATTTTAACACGTAAACCAATGGGTATCGCAGCAAAATATTACTATTTGCATGGTAACCGGAATTTTTAGGGATCTCACTCTTGGACTATTAACCGGTTTTTGCATTTTTCGTTTCTTTACGGGAATGGCTAAAATCACGACTCCAATTTCGACCAATCAGATAGCTGGATTTCTTAAGTGAGGTAAATAATATTTGTTTTTGACTGAGATTCGACGCCCTGAGGACCATTAAATCCTAAAGGAAGATCTTCAACAGCTGTCCAGGTGGTCTTCAAACTGGACGATGGACTTCAATGTGAAAAGTGTGCTATCCTCACCATCACACGGAAACGTACTCCGAACATCCGAGAATACCACCTGTCAAATAGACTAATCCCTAGAGTCAAAGAGTACAAGTATCTTGGAGGAACAGTTTTTGCTGATTTTCGTTGGAACAAGCACTGCCAATCGATCCGGCATAAAGCAAGCCGTACTCTAGGTCTTCTTCGTAGGACTCTGTCATCCTATACCCGGTATGCAAAGTCAAGGGCCTACACAGCCCTTGTGCACCCCTGATTGTTGTATGCCTCGGAGGCTTGGAACCTACACAGCGTCACGGTCACACACATGATAGAGCAAAATACAAAGAACAGCGGCTCGCTTTGTGTACCGTGACTTCAGATACACCACACCACCATCGGCTCTTGTGACAGCACTAGGGTGGGACACGCTTCACACACGTCGAATCCTCGACCAATGCACCCTTCTCTACAAGATACATCACCGTCTTGATTCCATACCCGCACCAACTATTGTCATCCCTGCTACATACTTCGGAAGACACGACCACAACCTGAAGTATGTAATTCCTGTTGCAACTATCGACTTCTTCAAGTTTTCATAATATCCAAGAGCAATAAAGATCTGGAACCATCTGCCAGGCTCAGCAGTCAATGCAAAAGGAATAACCCACTTCAAGAAGGCTGCTCTACCCTCCATCAGAATGATGTAGCCCCCTGTAGGTTCTCACATCATATAAGTTTACTAGCTTGGTTTTTACTTGACTGTACTTAGCATATTTTACTGTAAGTTAACAAGTGCTTTGTCCACACACCATTCCGGCAATTCATGACACTCCTTGTAGTTACTCGCCTCGCCTACCATGATCCTTCCTTGTATAGCTGAGTAAGCTGCCAGCCAAAGGGATTACCCAACCAATTACCAAGTACCCCCTAGGTACGTAGCATTCAAATGTTTCAAACAGTTAATTTACTGTTTTATCATGATTTTTTTTTTTTTTTTTTTTGGGGGGGGGGGGAGCTAAAGTATTTACGATCAGGTAGAGCAACGCGAGCAAATCAAGTGGAGCGTAAATTGGCGTGGGGTCGAGGGGCAAAGCCCCGGCTGAAGTCAAGGGGCATAGCCCCATGAAGCCCAAGGGTTTTAGGCATTTTTAACGTGACTTTTTTGTGACAATTGCATGGAAGTCACTAATTGGAGTGATATAAAGGGATATAGCTCCCAGAATCTAAGGGTTTTTAGGCATTCAATTACGGTCAGATGAGCAACCTGGTGGGGCCTAGGTGGGCAGAGCCCCCGGAAGCTCAAGAAACACCATGCGACTTCAGCAACATTTGTAAATCACTGGTATCGAATTAGAAATAAACCCCGTTTGAATTGCATTAGGGGGCCACTCTCTGACTGTCTTCTCTTATGTTATTCTTTGTTTCTTCCTTCTATATCCTTATCTTAAGTTATTCTTTGTTGTTATCATTCTATCACTTTCTGTCTTTTCTTATGTTATTCTTTGTTTCTTCCATCTATCACCTTTTCTTATGTTATTTTTTCTGTTATCATTTTAACTTTCTATTTCAGTCATCCTTATGTTATTCTTCGTATCAGATTTTCGCGCACTGTGATTTTTTTTCACCTGATTAACAATATAATCACCTGATCTCAAAATCATCGTCGTGAAAAATCGAAAGCACTGCCGCGAAGGGATCAGACGTGAGCTGCGCAACGTATCCACGCTCCAGTACCTCGTAGTTGCCGACGTCGGATGCCTACATCGAAAGCTCGCTAGTATACGCCGCGGCCACGGTTCAACACGGCTTTGCCACTGCAGTGAACTTTGGGCATGCATTGTCCTAGCTACTGGCCTAGCCTGGCCGAGCTTCCTGGGTGACAGTGAGTCGAGTGAGACAGAGTGAGAATAGGGACTTTTAGATTGAGTGGACGAGAACACGACGAACGCCGACTGATCATGCGTGTCAACGTACTCAACTGCCCATGTTGACTACAATTAGAAATCTTTTAGATTGCACTCGACGATATACATGCATGCAGGAAGTAACACTATGAAAATGACGGACAAAGAGGACAAAATATACAGTTCCTCATTCTACCCTCAACAATAGGCCATTTTCGTAATGTAACCAAATTTAATGCATAAGCCTTTGTGAAGTGCCTCAATACATATTATTTCATTCACCTGAAAAGAATAATAGTATTTCATTAGACAGAATCCGAACTGCATACATTAGTTGTTGCCAGGTTGGACAAACATTATGGCTTGACCTACTAGCAACACTTAATATATGCAGTTTTAATTCTGACTATTGAAATACTGTTATTCTTATCAGGTGAATGAAATAACATGTATTGAGGCACTTCACAAAGGCTTATGCATTAAATTTGGTTACATTACGAAAATGGCCTATTGCTGTGGTAGAACATCCCTTCACTACTATTATGTAAAAATGTGTAGAACAGGTGAATATGCATGTGACACCTGTTCTACACATTTTTACATAATAGCAGGGAAGGGATGTTCCTTTGTCTACCTGAGGAACTGTATATTTTATGCGCACGCGGCATACTAGTACCTTGAGCATGTAAAGGCGCTATAGTACCGTACTAGATTTAGGAAAATCAAGGTTGACGCATTCTCGATCACCGACTAAGACGACGTGACGCATGCGCAGTGCCTTAAAATGACGTCACACGTTGCAGTCAAAGCTGTCGACGTGCAAATCTAAAAGTCCCTAGTAAGACTGTTGATGGCCTGGCCTAGTGTTTCATAAAGATGCATGTTCGTAAAGTTATGCATGACTTTTTGAATTACTGGAAGTGGAATATGGCAAGCCAAATGGGTGTCTCACTCATTTTTAATCGCATTATTTAATCATTAATGATTAGCTAAAGTTGAAATATGCATGTCATTACAGAGTCTATACTAGCTGAAATCATAACAGCTGAAAAGTTATACTTATAATCATCCCAAAGTATACTTACATTATCACTTTGTATCATCGATAATCTGCGGCTCGCTGAGCGCAAGCTAGCCTCCAGGCGCGGATCAAGGATTTCTTAGGGGGGGGGGGGCAAAATGTAAAATTATGCGAGCCAAATATTAGTACGTAATGGTGACACCAGCAGTGGCGAAATTAGCATAATCGTTTGGGGACGGGGGGGGGGGGGGATAGGCATTTAATTACGGTCAGATGAGCATATTTTGATACCTTATTTGTGACACTGGCAGGACAGAAGCTCAGGGGTTTTGGGCATTAAATTACCGTCAGATGAGCATCCAGGTGCCCGCCTTAGGGCTCTAGGTGGAATCCAGGGGGCAGAGCCCCCGGAAGCTCAGGGGTTTTAGGCATTTAATCACGGTCAGATGAGCAAATATTGACACATTATTTGTGACAAAGGCAGGCCACTATTTTTTCTTTCTTTATGAATTTGCCATTTTCCGACAACGCATAAAAAAGTATAATTTACTAGACATGGAGGAAAAATCTCGAAAAATTATGTCGTTTCAGCAACATTTGTAAATCACCGGTATCGAATTAGAAATAAACCACTTTTGAATTATATTTGGGGGGCATCTGTCACCCCTCTCCCAAGCCCCCTCCCCCAATCAGTACGCCAGTGGGCCCCCCGATCTACACCTTGTTGGCGGGAAAAATCGTAACTGTTCTCCCCTTCTTTTCACCCTTTTCTTTTCTTCTTCCTCTTTTTGTTCCCTTTTAGCACTCCTCTTCCCTTTTACTTCCTTCCCCCCTTTTTTTGGGGGGGGGGGGGGGGCGGGCAAGGGCCTTTTTTGGCCTCCCGGACTACAACTTGTTGGCGGGAAACTAGCAACTGATATCCCCCTTATTTTCTTTTCTTCCTCTTTTTTCCTTTCCTTTATCTCCTCTTTTCCTCATATTTCCCTTTCCTTCCTTCTCTCTTATTTTTTGATGTGGGGGGGGGGGGGGGGGGGAGGTAACAGCTGGGAGGCAAAGCCCTTTCGACCCCCCGATCTCCTTCTTTTCCCCCTTTTCTTTTCTTCTTCCTCTTTTTCTTTCCCTTTCTCTCCTCTTTCCCTTCTTTTCCTTCT
This sequence comes from Strongylocentrotus purpuratus, assembly GCF_000002235.5. Taxonomy (NCBI): domain Eukaryota; kingdom Metazoa; phylum Echinodermata; class Echinoidea; order Camarodonta; family Strongylocentrotidae; genus Strongylocentrotus; species Strongylocentrotus purpuratus. Next base: position 44,370,322 of record NW_022145606.1, on the reverse strand, counting down.
CACTCTTTTTTTTCTTTGAGGGGGGGGGGGGGGGGGGGGTAAGGACCGCTCGGCCCCCTGGATCCGCGCCTGCTAGCCTCGATCGCCACGTCGATCATTGCACCATACATGATACTCTATTTTATATTTTTACATTTTATTGTACATTATATATTTTTTTAGTAATACATTTTATTTTAGTACAAGAAGTAGTGGTAGTAGCATTTGTTTCATCCATGTATTGAATTAGTCGAGCATACATATACGCAGATTCTGGCCTGAAGCAGCTTTTTTTGCCATTGTCTCTTCTTCATGAAAATTTGCATTATTTTTTTAAACGCCACCGTCAATTTACGTGAGCTTTCGTAGCTTGCATAGAGCAAATCAACAAATTGTTGGGTCACGTAACCCAACACTTTGTAGATTTGGGTGACCTGTTTCACGAAAGGGCGCAATACGTGAACGTGATACGTGATACGTGACTGTTCGTTGCAAGCCGTTTCATCCCATGTTCACGCACAAAGAATTGCTAGCCTTCAAGCAACAAAGGGTTCCCATCCAGATGTCCACATTCTATTTATCAAAGTGTGAAAGTGGCGCGGTTATCGTATTTGTATTGAGCTATTACTCCACAATGGATACGTTAACCAATCATCTCCCTCTGCACGACTCAACGACAGAGCGTGAAATACATATCTCCAAAAAGGATGAGACAATGCCGAGAAATATTCACCACAAACCCCTATTACAAAAGGTTTTGTTAAAAATGATTGCATTAAATGATTAACATCATTACATATTCCTAAAACCATTCTTAGAAACTATGTTAACTTTAGTGACATTTTAATTCTATATCTTCATTACATTTTGAGGCCCCAATCCAGATTGCATTTGTTTTTTTGGATATGATCTTCAGCCACTACAGTTTCCGAATGAATCCAAAATATGTAGTGCATTCCAGAAACTAGCAGCTGTGCCATCAAGAAACAATATTGTGTCATGACCATACAGAAGGATCTTAAATTATTTTGAACCGACAGAAATTCCTTTCACCAACTGTGAATTTCTACTTAACATCCCAAGAATTTCGGCGCAAAGCAAAAACAAGTATGCCGAAAGTGGATCTCCTTGCCTACATCCCCTTTCTACACGAAATCTCTATGGTTATTTGTCCATTAACCATAACACTAGAGTATGCATCACTATGCAACTACCAAAAAAAAAAGGGTTTTATACAAAAAGTGGTGAGATACAGTATCGACTATCGAATGCTTTTTAGAAATCAATTAACAAAATTATTCCAGGAAAAATTTTCTTTTTCAATATTAGCAATTATGTCATCTAAAATTCTTATATTTTCACAAATAAATCGTCCAGACAAAAAAACCTTTCTGATTAGCATGTATAATATGAGGTAATACCTTTTCAGTCTATTAGCAATACAGCTTGATAGTATTTTATAAACAACATTCAACAAAGAAATTAGTCTCCAACTTTTGATAAAGTGTCTCACTTTGTCACCTTTAGGAAGTAATGTTATCAAACCAATATTTTGCGAAATAGATAATTTTCCAAAATTGTAAGCACAACTCATACTACGCATCTTATAAATGCCTAATTGAAAAAGTCTACAGTAAATCCATCCTGGCCTGGAGCTTTATTATTTTCCATATTCTGTAATGCTTATTCAATTTCACTGTAAGAAATTTCACCCTCTAAGGAAATACACTCTTCTTTTGTGAGACTGTGAAAATGTTCTTCACTCTATGAGAAAAAAGATCTTCTGCATCACAATTTGGATGATATTTATACCAACGTTCGTAATGTAACCCAACCTCTTTCAAAATACCCTCTTGTTATTGCAATACTGTACCATTGTCGTCAATCAATTTTACAAACGTTTTTATCCACTAACCTTTGTTTTTCTCAAGGTTCAAAAAATATTTTGATGGTTTTTCCCCATATTGCATTGTTTGAAGCCGTAGTCTATTGGCTGCCATGTGAAGCTTCTGGTGTATGAATTGCTCCAATTCATTTCTCAAGAGTTAAATTTTTTCTAAATTTTCTCTTGTATTTATATTACATGTATGATCCAACAGTCTTTCTAAATTGACTATCTCAGTCACTAGTTCCTTTTTTTTTTTTACACTTTCTTCCTTCCTTTTCTGTCGAATTGCATACATAATTGTACCGCCCTCAACTCCATCAAAAAAGTGCAAGAAACAACTGGTCATTGATTGTAAATTTCAGATCTTCCTTACTAACATGTTCAAATTGTTTACCATCAATACAGTCAACATTAAGGTACTGCAAGGAAACTTTATTTACCTTCTCCTTAATAAGATTAACAAAGTTAGATTTTTTTCAAAAATGAGTAATTAAACTTCCAATAGTTAAATCTTTTATGGCATTTATCTAACACAATGTCTTAAGTGATCATTGAATGATAATTGCTATAGCCAAAATCAATTTCAAATTTTCTAACCAAGGAAAATATATCTGAAGACATTAAAAAGTAATCCAACCTACTTTGCTTGTCGCCAGGTATAGGATTTTGTATTAGGATGAAGTTGACGCCATGGATCAACTAAATTAAAGTCATTTTTTAATCTCAAGTACTTTCCCCTTGCTTTTCTGTTACTAATTACAAGTATCTAACTCCATACAAAATCAAATGATTTTGTGAGGATCATCATACTCTAGAGTAAGATGTTTTCTATAAAAGTACAATATTCTTGGAAGTCACTATTTGGCCCATATAGTGCAATCAGCAGGGGCGTAAATCCGTACCGAGGAGTGGGTGGGTGGGGGGGGGGTGGGGGGGATGATCGGCGATAGCCATCACATACTAGTACGAGCACACGCCCACCGATTCGATGATGACATCGTGATAAATTGAATTTTGACTGATTAACTAGATCTCTACATCTAGTCATAATCATCAACTACCATGAGCATGATGACTACAATTTTAGTTTGTGAATAATATAAAGATGATACACTGATAAACGGGTTAATCAAAACTTGACCAAAAAGTCAAATGATTATGATAAGATTGATAATCATGATAATTTTGATGAATAATTGCATGAGAATTAGAAAATGTTGATGAATAATTAAATGAGTAAACTAGAAACATACATGTTAATGTAATCGTGATAATAATTTTGTTCCATGTCATGATCATGATGTCATGATTCTAGAACTGAGCTTTGTTGAAATTGTTTGAGGAATGATGAGGTTTTCAAACTTGTATTGTCCATGTTTCTTAATTTCCTTCCATTACTTTGCTGCAGAATAGTTGTTTGTTTTGTAATATGTTTGTTTTTGTTACTTTCAAGGCAGTTTACCACCTCATGTTTACAAGTAGACAGAGAAATCTGCATGCTTGGAGGAATTTTAAAAACAAATTTTGGATTTTGACGCTTTCCTCCAAGACAGAGATTTGGTAAAGCCAGGCGTAGCCTCTGCAGAACATATCCCGCGATCAAAATAGACTGATTTTCTGTCTAGTGTAACACAAATTTAACATCTCAACTTCATATTTCAGCTATGCTGTACATGTTGAAGCAGATATTAAATCAAAGAAGGGTGTCTGAGAAAACATTAGAACATGGAAACCAAAGAGTCATCAAGGTCAATTGTCATTCGACAGGGAGGAGGAGACCAAGGGAGTATTTCCGCATCCTCGGGAATCCCGTGTGACTATCTATTAACTGATTTCAGAGAGCATGAGAAGGAGGAAGTTATGACGACGATGGTAATGGTTATATATATCCTATATTACGGAGTAGGGTAGTAAACTATTTACGAGGTGAAAGATGGAGTAGTTATATATTAGATATAAAAGTTGACTACTTTGATTTCTGAAAAATGTACCATTTTTTTAATATTCATGTTTCGATTTTGTATCAGACAATGCAAAACTTATCTTAAAGGTAATGCAAAGTTTTGGGAAATTTTTAACATCGGATTGATAGTAATTCTTTAAAATGTTGATATGTTTGGATGCCCATGTGGATGTATTATAAGCATTAGAAAATTTAGCCCCTAAAACAATTCTGCTTTTGAGAAACTGAATAATCAACAATTTAATCGGTGCTCTCGGTAAATTTCAAATATTTCAAATAGGGCCTAAGGCCATTCCACGGTAGCTGCGATCATGAAAATCTCAGAATGTGAAGTTCTGATATATAATTTCCAAACGGGAATAGCAAGTCGGTCGATTGTAGTCAAGAAACATTGTTTTAGAGCTAAAGCAATATCACTCTTGAGAGGGCGCTATACAACATAAAGAGTTTATTATTTACAATTTCATTAATTTAGACTCGATTTCAACCGCGACAATGATCATTGAATATTGTAAAATCGCACAGACTTCTAATATGTTCATCTTACCAAACTTTGTATAACCTTTAAGCACTATTTAGAGGTGTCGTGGTCGAGTGGATATGTCAGCGGACTGTGGATCACAAGGTCCGCGTTTCAAGTCCCACCGCGGCACTAATGTCCTTTGAAAAGACATTGATCTACATTTGCCACTCTCCACCCAGGTGTTAAATGGGTACCCGGTAGGATGCGAAAGCTAATGTGGTTTGATTAGCAATGGCGCTTGTAAAATGGCGACTGGCTGGAATGCTCCCCAGGGAGTGGAGAATGTGCATATCTTGTGTGCGGGTAAGCATGAATCCGATGACCGGGGTAATAATATATATCTGTAAAGCCTATTGAGAGGGCCTGCGGTCCTGAAATGCGCTATATAAGGACGGACTATTATTATTATTATTATTTTCCCTAACCCAATCAGAACAGTGAATCATTTGTGAATTCTTTAACTGTTAACGGTTCGTTATCTGTGAATCAGACAATTCAAAGTTAATCTATTTTCTAATATTAGTTTCTCCTAAACAACCTAAGGCTATGTAACATTGAACAATCATTGTACATATTTTTTCTTTTTCTTCAGACCTATGTAAGTGAGTGCACCCATGTCATCAGCTACAAACCACAGATAAGTGAGAACTTTCTCTGCGGAGTTGCATCAGGTAAAGTGTAAACACCAAACTGCAATATAATGTTTAATTGTTCCCCATGCCAAATCGCATAGCATTATTTTATTCCTGGCAATAAGTTGGTATTGTTATGTTATTTATTGTTAAATGCATTTTCCTTTTTTTTTAATTGCACGATTCAGCCTAAGCTGCGAGACAGATTATTAATAAATATACCATTACATTTAATTAAATTTATATATGTATTTTGCATGATAGGCAGGGTTTGGTTAAGTTAGAGGCGCTTCCATGAAGTTGTGTAAAACATATTTTCTGCCTTTACGACCAGCAACTGGATGTCTCCATTTCAATGTAGTGTTCTACTTTGGGATATCTGGATTATTATTAGTTTATTATTATTATTATTATCATTCATTCATTTGGTAATCACAAGTACAAAATGAATAATAAAAAACACAATTAAAATATAATCAATAATGACATGTAGTAGAAAACTAGGAATTAAGAGTGCATTTTCTGCCATATTTCCGAGAATGCTGGGGCAGAAAGAAGAAAAAGAAATTCCTATGACGAAAAGGCTTACCTATCCTTCCTATTGAGGTTCATCACTACAACAATTCAGAGAATTGTCAAGTCTGATTCTACTATATGTGTCTTTTTTATCATTATCAAACAAAACATTAAAAAGGCATCTGTGACATATTATTTCTCAGATTGGTATTATTATTGGCATCTGATAATGTAAGAGGCCCCAAATATTTATTCTAAAAAATATAGATTTTGTTAAGAGAAATTTGATGGGCTTACTTTTTGCCAAACAATTGGAAAGTTCTGTTTATCAAATCTTCTTATGACAGGAAAGTGGATCCTGAAGCCAGAATTCATCACAGACAGTTTCGCCAGGGGCAAATGGCAGGCGGAGTCTATGTATGAGTGGAGCGAGGGCGATGTGATGGAGAACGTCGTACCGGGTCTCCTGACAGCTCCAAGGCGATGGAGGGAGAAGATTGCTGCCAGTGGACATGGAGCCTTCCACGGTTGGAAAGTACTGTTCGTTGTTAGCAACGACAATAATGCATCTGCGGTTTATAGAAGGTATGGTTATAAAACAGAGGTGCACCCCTCCCCTACCCTCTTCTTGTGTTTATTCTCAGAGAAATAGATATTTAAGATTTAAATTACTAATTTCCTTGTTCTACTGACGCCATGTTCTTCAATCGTCTCGCTATTTGTAGTTCATATTTTCTTTGTCACTTTATATTTTTAAATTTTGTATTTTTGATGTAGTTTTTATATGGTGGCGAAATGAATAAACTGAAATTGTACATGTCGTTACACTATTCAGGTAGATCTTTGTTGCTCATATACGCTTTGGCATATAGTCTAGGGCAGCGTACTGGGGTGCCGCGAGATATCTCTTCGGGTGCCGCGAGTGAAATTTAGTTGCATCAAAAAATATTTTCGATTAACGTCGATTTCCTGAAACACCAAATGTTAGAAACCGCTAGAGAACGTAATTTCCTGAGGGAAAAGCGTTAGATGATAAAAGTGTTTATCTTCTTCGCTCGCTCGTATTATAATTAGAACCATGTTGATTCCAGGCAGCGAAGTGTCTGAATACATCCATATTTTAGCAGCGAGGTGCCCGAATATCATCCTTTTTGACAGCGACGTGCCCGAATAACTTTTTATAGATCGTTTAGATCAGAATTGCTTTTTTGCCATTTTCGCGTCACTCGCTCGCAACATTTAAAAACGGGATAATTCCAGACAACGAGATGCCCAAAAACTTTATTATCATACATATTTTGCGATGGGGTTTATCCTATCTAGTTTTGATAACTAATTTGTTTAACCTAATATCAAAGGTGTCTTGGCTCGCTCTGAAAAATTATGAACAAATGTTTTCGTAGGTGTGTACATGGTGCTTGACGAATTTCCATAATGATGCACATTTATTATTTCGGTTGAATTTGGAATTGGGATGATGCGAAATTGTTTATTTATGAAGAGGGTGCCGTGACCTAAATCGGTTGGAAAATGCTGGTCTAGGCATGACTTTAGAATGTATTGCTTGAACTTTTGACCCCATATTCAGGTAAATGTATCTGGGTGTATCCCCCATACGTAAATACATCCGAAATAATACATCATTTAGGAAATTCTTCAAATACTATGTACACACCTACGAAAATTGTCTGTGGAGTTTTTTCCCCCTTTTTTCTTCCATTATTTAAACATTTTCTGGACAGCTTTAACGGAGCTTGTTTATAATTGTTTGTATGATATAAAATATGAAGTACTGGTTCTTTAATGGTTTAGTTCGTTCTCTAGTTTCCATACTCGCCTGAAGCCCACTTGGCCTATGCATCTTTTCACTTCCTTTACCATGTTTTCTTAACTTCTATCTACCGGTCAACCTATACGATTTTAGAAATTCGCGCCAGCGTGCTACTACATGTTCACATATTTTGTTCTTTTTTCAGTTTTATATTTCATGGTTTCAGTTTACCTCCTTGAAATAATTATTACGTAATAGTTTTTAGGCCGGGCCAGAATAAATTCCTCATGTTAATGCTCAGTATCGTGTCATGACCTAGACAAGTGTCATCATACATATTAGTTTGATATTTTCCTTGTGCTTTGTTTTTGTTACTTGTTTTGTTATGAAATGTTATACAATTTATTTGCCTTCATGCTATATTTTACAGATCTTCTGGGTACACCAGTTGTTCGGGAAGAGGGACCATTATGGTTACAGTAATTAAATCTGCTTACCTCTTCCCCGGCAGCCAAGTGTGCACTCAGAGGACCTCCAGTAAGATTGTGCATTTATAATTGACATTCCTTTAATGTTTGTTTACTCATATTTACATTGTTGAATTTTTTTGAGAATTGCCAAAAAAATAATAGATAATAATTATATGGTATCTTGCAACCAAGAGAGGAGACGGGCTATGGGATATTTAATGTGAGGTACTTTTATCAGGTAATCAGGTATATAATATACCTGATTACCTGATTATATATGTATATTATATATACAGTGTGAGTCAAAAAAAGTCAAACAATACCTCCTGTTCATCCAAGCGTAAACATATACCACACAAAAATGATACCAAATAATTTGGAATAAAACACTCTTTCACAAGATGCATAATAATTTACTGCTCATAGATTTTAAAAATAATTAGCAATTTTCTAGGTGTAAACTTTTTTTGACTCAAAATCAAAAGAAATTTGGACAGGACCTTGAATGTAATTTCCACACCCTCTACCCCCTCCCTCTCCATCTCTCTCTCTCTCTCTCTCTCTCTCTCTAACTCTCTGTACTTCCAGAATTCTTGAGGCGGGTGGTGGGCAGGTCGTCTCGGAGTATTTTCCCATCGTAGTACCCGATCGAGTATTTATGTCAGTCACTCATCTCATCGTGGACAAGAGCTATGTTCAGTTCACCAAGTGTCTAGCAGCACGAGGCATCCCTTTTCTAATTCCAGAATGCCTTCTGAAGGTTCTATTCCAGGTATGAATCCAGTAAGAATACAACATGTGTCCGTAAGTAAGCTAGATCTTTGTTTCAGCCACGTTATGATAGACAATTGATATTAAGAAGGATGTTCAGTGTCTAGAAGCGGGAGGCATCCGTTGTATACTTCCAGAATTCTTTGCCGAGCATCTCGTTCCGGTAATGCAAGGGTGGTGTAGGAGGGACTACATTTGGGGCAGGTAAAATATGCTAATCGAAACGTCGAGAGTCAAGTGCTCGTAGTATAGCTTACCAGTCCTTTCAAGGAGTTTTTCCTGTTCAAGAATTTACATGGTGTAACCCTAAAAAGTAAAAACTGTCTTTACAATTCAGTATCTAATCAGGAAAAGTATCGTTGATACTTTACTCATTTCTAGGCGAGTTTTTGTCCCAAACTATGTGAGCATTCTTTGTGTTAGTGTCGTTTCTCCAACATTAACGCAGCATTTATACATATTATAATACAATATCATTTGTTATCACTTTCTTCTTAAAATTCATTACCTAAAGATTTACAGTATACAATGGTGGAATGGCTTATATTGGAGTTTACGTCCTCACTGAAGGAGAAACTTATCATGGCCGTGTTTCATTTACAGGAGCTTGTTTAAGAGTTTGGGACTCGAATGTCCTGGGGTTCCCTCTGCTTTATTCAATGATGTATGTGTTCATTGCAGGAGAATCCAAACAGTATCTGGTATCTTCGAAGGTCCATGCTTATATCCATTATGTTCACGACTCCAACACAAGCCACAAGACAGAGGAACGTAGTTTTTTCTACAGTCAGGGCAAAGAAAGACCATGGTTTGTAACTTTGTAGCCAAAAAGGGCACTTTCTGAAAAAGGGCACCTACCAAGGGAAATCTCAAAGCAAAAATAAATACTTTTTTATACATTGGTATATACACCTACAGTAATTATGATTACATTATCAGGGATAATTTCAATATTTGTTTCTCTCGATAGATCATGAAAGATGTTGCTTGAGCATCATACTTTGCAGTTGGGTGTGATGGTCTGAACAAATTACAACTTATAAAGAGGAAAGAACCTAAGTGGTCATAAGCACATTCTCATAACGGAAGACCGAAAATATCTTTGACAAGTAACATAATTATTTCATCTATAAATGCGGGAAATTGCTCTTAGTCACTTTAAATTAGGGTCATGTTTAATGATGAGAGGAAAAGGGGACACTTATCGAAAGGGATGAGACAGTTATTAGAAAAGAAAAGGAGCACGTGTCAAAGTACAAAGGGTTATTAACAGAGTTAACAACGGGGCACGTCTTACACCTGAAAGGAGGCACTCACAAGTGATGAAAATGGGCACTCATGAGAATGGGTAATGGGCATTTGTCGACGGAAAAGGGGCACTCATCATAATTTTGATAAGGGAATTTAAAAGAGGTGGAAAGGATCATTCATCGCACCTAAAATGGGGTACTGACCAAATATGAAAACGGGCAGTTATGAGAATGAAAATGGAGCACGTATAATAAAGGAAAATGTGGATTTGATCAAAGAAAAGAGGCACCGATCAGATTTTGATAGGGGCATTTATCGGAGGTGAAAGGAGGCTTTTATAAGAAGGGGGAAGTGGCTCTTTTGAAGAGAAAAAGAGGCAAATGTTAACAATAAACGGGGCAATTATCAGAAATGAAAAGGGCTAATCATGAGAAGAGGGAAGGGGCAGATATAAGCAGGAAAGAGAGCATTTATTAGAATGGAAAAGGGGCATGTGTCAAAATAAAGGAGCAGTTATTAGAGATGACAAGGGGCACTCATCATCGATGAAAAGAGCACTTATCAGGAGGTGGAGGTGCAGTTGCCAAAGTAGAACTAGCATATCTCAGAATACGAGAAATTACCGGAAATGAAGGAGGCACTAATTTGAAGTGAAAAGGAGTAACTTCCCGAACCCGAAAGGAGCCATTTACCAGAGATGAGAAGGGGCACTTATGAAAATGAAAAGGGGCACATTTGAAAATAAATTGTGCGCTTAATCGAGTTGAAAAAAGTAGATATTCACAGGAGAAGGGGCACTTCTTATACAGAAAAAAGGGACACTTGTTAGAGTAAAAGGGGTACCTCTCATATTTAAATAGCGCAATTATCAGAGATAAAGAGGGCACTTATCAAAAGTGGAAAAAACCCACTTCTTGAACATGAAAAGGGGTAGTTACTAGGGATTAAAAAGGGTACTTATGAGAATTGATAATGGACACTTTTTGCAAGGTAAAATAGGAATGTGTCGAATTAAAAGGGGCATTTATCAGAGGTGAACAGGGGGAAGGGGCGCTTTTACAAAGCAATGGGGACACTTGTCAAAATGAAAGGGGCACTTTTGCAACAAGGAGTACTTGAGAGAGTTGGGGGTACTGCATGGAAGGAAAGAAGCTGGCAAGGGGAGGGGTAAAGCTAGGAAGCTTCGCGATCCGTGGGAAACAACAGAGGTAGGATTCGTATGCAGTAAAATATGGAGTCACGGTGTCTAGCACCATGGGTGTCGATCCTTACGTAATACCTATTCATCAGGGGGGATGAATGAATAGATCATCCCCCCTGATGAATAGGTATCAGTTACAGATCGACACCCATGTCTAGCACGGTTTCTGAGGGGGGGGGGGCAATGTAAAACACTCGGCAACAGGCCGTTTGAAGACGTTATGAGGATGGTAAAACGGTTAGAGGACGTTATTAGGTCATTAAGAGAGCGGTTGAACGTTAATAGACAAGTGAGGTATGTATCCGATATGAGGTGGTGGGACAACGTTGAGCGAACGGTGAGAGCCCGGCGAGAACCCGATACGAGGGCTGTATATTGTATAACATGGTAACAACCAGGGGCGGCGATTTCTTTTCATGACCGGGGGGACGAATGCAAGGAACGAGGGAGCAGTGGCGTAATGAGCAAACACTCTTTTTTTTTGGGGGGGGGGGCAGAAGAAAATCTGCACCACCCCTACTCTTACATGTTGCATGCAGGTCCTGCGTAACGTTTTAAAATTATTTATTATTTATGATCAGGTAGAGCAAAGCGAGAGAAGAAAATGGAGCGTAATTTGGCGTGGGGTTCAGGGGCGGCGGGGGTCAAAAGGACATAGCCCCATGAAGCCCGTTTTTTTGTTGCCACTTAATAACTGGTAGGGTCGAGGGGGCGAAAGTTCAGGGGTTTCAGGCATTTAATTATGGTCGGATGAGCATATTTTGATACCTTATTTGTGACACTGGCATCTAGATTACTAACTACAGTGGGTGAAAGAGGCGTAGTCCCCAGAATCTTACAGGTTTTAGGCATTACATTCACATTAAATGGTACCTGAAATGTGGGGTGAAGGTTTTATTCAAAGTCACAGATGTAAAAAATAACAGTTTGTAACATGGAAATTACAATATGTACCATCACCCCGTCCAGTGGGGGGGGGGGGGGGGGGAATAGCCAGAGCTCAGTGAAGGATAAATCTTTTATATCCATTTAAAATTCCAATTTCCTGATACCTTTTGAATCATCAACCAATACAACCAATTTTTTTACATCCATTTTTTATTTCAGGGGAAACGCAGCTCCATACAGCGTGCATCAACAACAACATAACCAGAGTGAGGGAGCTGCTGAAAGAACCTGACGTCGATATCAATGCCCGGGACCATGCAGAATGGACACCTCTACACCAAGCCTGTAACCATGGATACATTACCTGTGTCAAAGAGCTTCTGAAGTTCACTCCTGGAAAGAGAAAGATTGCAAGTATGTGTAAACGTGTGCCAGAGCAAATATGAAGTTTAAAAGTTTCTGATGTGGTTGACCTTTAAAAAAAAAGAGAGACATTTCTAAGGGTTAGCCAGAAGAAATGAAAGTCGTGTGTTTCAAGCAAAATGAGGCGAGTTGACCCAGTCGGTAAAGTCGATAAATCAAATTAGGATCATATATTTTTTCGTTTGATATAGCAGTTGTGGTGGTACCCAAAACATTTTTGAATGATTTTGCATTGTGCCATACTAATTGTTAGACAGCAGCTTGAGTTACAAATAATTAATTCTGAATTTTCCATGCACATTTCGATTTGCTTTAGAACTTGCGTAATCGCATTATCACCTATATTATCGAAATTATAAGTCAGTTGACAATACATTTAAAATATATGTTGATACTTGAAATTCAGGTACAGAGAGCAGAAGCATGCAAACCCTGGACTTGCTAGCAGCTCCATCTAAATGTGGGACCACACCCCTTCATGATGCGGTACATAATAATCAGATAAAAGTGGTCAAGCTTCTGCTAAAGGCTGGAGGTGAGTTGATCTTTTAGTCAGAAAGCAGAAACTACCAAACCATATCAAAACGTTTGGAGCTAAATGGACCCTATTGGAATTGAATAAAATGCATCAGTCATGCTTTATGTACACAAGAGATTACATTTCCTGTATCTCTGTGCAGCCGATAACGCTCCACTACTGTCCATTGTATTAACTGCGTGGACCGTGGCAGAGACTATGACAATGCGTCCCAGAAAATAAAAGAAAACGAGAATTATCGATGTTTTATCATAATTTAATCACAATTATAATTATAATTAATAAACGACATATATTTGTAAAGTTCAGATCCTCCTCTTTTATTTGATGCAACTCGTATGATGCACATTTCACACATGAGTGTTAAAAAACAATTTACAGAAAGGGTCCCAAAAAGACATTTGGCAAACGGTATCTGAATTTCAAAGAGAAAATCACATTTCCAGAAAGTTCATTTTGTGCCCTTTCATATGACACCTCAATAACAAAAAAAATGAGCAAGGAATAACAAAGTTCTGTTTGCTTAAAGTAATGCTTGCAATTAGCATAGTTTTATTGAATGAATTCGTTTTCACTGGCTGCCTGTCGTACAGCAAACAACAAACTCCGTTTCATTGACGATCAGTCTTTCGTCTTCTTTGTTGTTAGGGCAGAGCAGATGGTTTACAGCATCGTATCAGAACGACCCTTAACTGCCTCATGTCACCTGCCCGTTCTTTTTCTTCTGTGTCTGTTCTATTCATTAGGAAGGAGTCTACTCACTGTTAAGGACAGGGCAGGGCATACTCCAATGGACGATGTTAAGACAGAGGTCATGAAGCAAGCCATTCTAGATCAAATATCAATGGTCAGCTTAATGCCTGACATTGACGAAGAGAATAAGATCAGTAAGTACCAAACTAGAATAAACAAATATTCACCATTTTTACAACAACAATAACAACAACAAAATTTACTTGATCTAAAATTTGCTTTGTTTTACTTGTTAATGTTGGGAGAGAAAAAGAGCTATAAATAAGCGGTTGATGTAGCGTTCTTGGGTCATGTAGCGTAGGGAAAATTGAGGGGGTGATGAGATGACTCACCCACACATAATCTAGATATGAGAGCACAAGGATAATCTGAAATGCATGCAAGATAATAGGCCATTACCGACTTGACATCAGTTCCAAAAGACTAATACTCCTTGAAAAGGAACGTTTTGTTTATACTTACCACTAATAATATTATTCACTTTTTATTCACTTTCTTACAAGGTTCAGCTTTGGCAAAAATGTCTTTAGATAAGGATGATGCTCCTGACACCCTGGTCCCACCCAGGTAATTGATTGACGACTTTTTTCAATGTCTTGTTCGCGTTCGGCAAATATTTCTTCTTTGTCCTCTTCTTGATCTTAGGCCAAAAGTCCCTTTCGTTTTGCATGCAGTGATTGTTATTCCAATCTAAGTCTAATTCCCTGGCTTGATTCCTTTCAAATTTCGTCTTTGTGATCTCCGATATCAGATATAGGTCACCTGGCTCTTAATTTCGCAAAATCACTCATGCGTAATCGTCCAGGCGCCATTTTGTCCGTGGCTGGACCTTTTAGGGACCTTACTTTGTTCATTCGCATCTCCACTATCCTAGATCCTACAGACTTCTAACAAATTCCTCTAGATAGTCCAAGAGATGTTCTTTCATCTGCGATGCTTAACCTGACCCTCAAAATGCCATCTTTGTACTCCAAATTCAAATCCGAAATCAAAAATTCTTTAAAGAATGACCCCTAAAAATCGAAAAATACCATAACTTTCTCATATTAATTTTAGTCTGAAATTGTTATAGTATCATAATCTTATCATTGACAATACTTATGCCAAATGTCACGCACCAACGATTATGCATGATATAAACAGTGCCCTCTAAAGTTCTAAGATTTGGTTTCCATCTGTAGCCGTAGCTCCATTGTGCCTGGCTAAACCCGTACCCTTTTAATGATTTTAGATACTTCAAGATATACCCTTTCAAACCGAATACAAAACAAGAAAAAAAATCTATCACAGACCGACTTTGCCAAAATTGCCCTCCAAATTTGCAGTTTTCAAGAAAATTGCGACATAACTTCAACTTGCTCAAAAATGGCGATCTTTATACCTAGGTCAATGAAACGTGGTAGAAATATAAACCCATACATGTGCTAACTGTCTGCTTATTTTGGTAAAATTTGATGACGTCACCGCAAAGTAATCACCCAAAATGATGAATTTACTATGCATCACGGAGCCGTTAAATGTATAGAGTACATTGCGCACAAATGACAATAGTTTCAAACTGACTGCAATAAAGGGTCCTTTCGAATGATACTAAATACTGTATATGGTTACACTGGAATGTTTGGGTAAATCGCATTTGAACGAGGGTCCCTCGCTACGACGTCATTTCAAAACAGCTTTTTCGCCCCCTTTCCGTCCTTTTTTATCTTGCAATTTTCCAAGCGTAGTCTGAGTGACCAAATGCAGTTCGTCTCACAGCCGGATTTTAAAAATATGTCAAGGGGACCATTTAATACTCTGTAAGTTTATGTTAGTATGAACGGCCGTTTGTGTCTCAGCGCGCGTCATGACGTGTTCTTCATTCACCACAATCCCATTCGTTTTGCACGCGAGCTTGCGAGCCCTATCTATGTCCTTTCTTTTACCCAATTCCTTTCAAACTTTCTTAACATAGTCTCTAGCATCCCATCAAGGTCACTACATTTTTCGTTCTCCAAAATGCCAAATGCATGATCGTCCAGGCGCCATTTTGTCCGTTTCGGGCAGTTTGTTTAGGCCTTTGTTTCGGCCTTCCTATCTCCACTCCTAGACGCTACAGACTTATAACAAATTGTTCTGGATAGTCCGAGAAAGGCTCTTTCGTTTGTCACGTGGAAACACGGGCGTCAATGCATGCACACCGTTCTGATACGACTGCAGTTCTAGTTTTATGATTATTAATGTAATCACGTAAAAGGTAAAAAGTATTTTGCCAGATTTACCTGCATATTTCCGTTTTACGGACTTTCTATCACTAAATTGGTATCTTATTACATTACTGAAATATAAACCGTTATGATTTCGTTTATACCTACTTTGCTAATGTCACTTATTACCTAACTTATCCCGTTTTTACGTCAAATCTAATTATTTATACAATTCATTTATCTTGAAAGCAAAATGGATGAACTACTACTGAACGTTGCAAAATCGTTGCCGATGGGTAAGTTTATCGAACTGGGTACAGCATTGAGATGTGAATACGAACAGATTAAGCGTTTCGGTGCAGGGAATGAGCGTGGATCCTGTAAATATGAAGGAACACTAGACATGCTGCATAGCTGGAGAATGAAACAGAAGGACTGTAACATACAACCCCTATTAGATGCACTGGACAAGGTGGAGTTGTACAAGGTCTCACAAGACCTAAAACTCAAGATTGATCAATACTCTTTAAAGACAGAGGAGGTCGGGTACTCGGGAGAACTGCGAAAGAAATGAATACAGATTGAGTTGGTCTTGCTAAGAATATAGGCTTCAGAGGCGGCGCTCCCGGGGGGGGGGGGGGCAGGGGTTGGTGGGCGGGGGGCACAGTGCCCCCACTTTTTTAAGTACCCCAAAGTTGCCCCTTTTTACATAGGAAAACTGCCCCTTTTAATTTGACAAGTGCCCCTATTAATTTCTAAAGGTGCCCCTTCCTCTTTCCACCTCTGATTTGTGCCCCTCTTATTTGACACGCACCCATTTTACTTCGACAAGTTCCCATGTTCCTTTGCAATAAGTGTCCATTTTCATTCTTACAAGTGCCCTTTTTAATCTCTAGTAGGTGCCCCTTTTCAGGTACGAGAGGCGCCCCTTTTCACTTTTGATAAGCGCCCTCTTCACCTCTGATAATTACCCTATTCAAATCTAAGAGGTGTCCCTTTTTCTTTAACAAGTGCCCCATTTGCCTTGTAATAAGTGCCCCTTCCCAGTTTAATAACTAACCCTTTTTAACTTGGATAAGCGCACCTTATATTTTCCCATGCGCCCCCTTTACTTTCTAATAAGTGCCCCTGTTCCTTATGATTAGTGCCCTCATAAAAAAAAGTCCTTCCATTTCTCATAAATACCCCTTTTCATCTCTTGTAAATGACCCTATTCAATTATGAGAGATACTCGTTTTACTTTGACAACTGCCCCTGATAAGTGCTCTTTTCATCTCTAATAAATTTCCCCTTTTAATTTGACACGTCCCCCTTTCCATCCTAATAAATGCTCTTTTTCCTTCTTATAAGTGCCCCTTCCCGTTCTCATGATTACCCCTTTTCATCTCCGATAAGTGTCCCGTTCATTTTAACATGTGCCTCTTTTCTTTTTAATATGCGCCACTCCCCCTTTCTCATAAAAGCCCCCTTTCACCTCCGATAAATGCCCCTATTAAAATCTGATCGGTGCCTCTTTTCTTTCAACAAATGCACATTTCACTATATCATTAGTGCCCCGTGTTTATATATGGTCAGTGCCCCTTCTCAGATGCGATCAGTGCCCCTTTTCACCTCTGATAATTTCCCTTTTAACAATGATACGTGCCCCTTTTCCTGTCTAATAAGGAAGCTATCCCTTTTTCATAAATGACCGTTTTCACGTCTTATAAATGCCCCTATCAAAATCCGATGGGTGCCTCTTTTCCGTCGACAAATGCCCATTTCCCTATTGCCATAAGTACCTTTTTCATCCCTGTTTTTTTAGGTGTAAGAAGTGTCCCATTTTCACTTTTCAAAATTAGCCTTTGTACTTTGACACGTACTCCTTTTCTTTTTTTTTAAGTGTCTTATCCCTTTCAATAAGTTTCCCCTTTCCCTCTTATCATTAAACGTGCCTCTAATTTCAAGCGACTAAGATAAATTTCCCCCAAAGCTCGCTCTCTACGCTCGCTCGTATGAAGTGTTAATAATCAAAGGTCTTTTCAGTCTTCCGTTATGAGAATGTGCTTATAACCCCATCAGGATTGGGTTTTTCCTCTTTATAAGATGTAATATTTGGCACTGCGACCTAACTAATCTTTAACAATTTCTTCGCTCGCTTTGCTCCCTCGCAAATGAATTTTCAGACCATCACACCCAACTGCAAAGTATGATGCTTAAGATATATCTTATATGATGTATAAAGAGAAACAATATTAAAATCATCCCTGATAATGTAATCATAATATAGGGGTATATAACAATATCTAAAAACTTGTATAGTTTCGCTTTGAAATTTTCCTTTGAAGGTGCCCCTTTTTCCAGAAAGTGCCCTTTTTGTTGGTGCCTCCCACACTTTGGAAGTTGCTCCGCCGCCTCTGATAGGTATAAAGTACAAACTAAGGAACACATCTATTATATATTGGGACTGTACACTATTGTGGCACTAACATTTATACTATTAAACTGGTCATATGAGAAATATAAATACATATTAATTAGGAGTAGTCAATTTAAAGGGGCACGTTACCGCCGGTGTAGTTATCGCTGCTCTAGTCATCGCCATCTTGGTTCGTAAGATCGACTTCTAATTTGAATACAGCTGTTAATCAAATACGTGCCTTCACGGTTGTCTCATTGCAAAGCATGCCGGGACATAAATCTAGTACAGGAGTAGATTTTCACCTTCGCCGTGATCAGCTATTCCGTTGCAAACAACAGGATTCTTATCCTGTCGATTCAACTCTTGTACAAAATCCGCTATTCTGCAGTGATTTTCTTTCAATCCAGTATCATTTGTACGGTAAGAAACCAAAGTTTGTGGTTATTCATTTTTATGACGAATAAAGGTGATAATACGACGTAAAGTGGGCCAATGTCTAATGAGAGTGGGTCCAAATTTAGTAAATGTAGGCCTAGTCCCGTATGTTCAAATGTGTGTGCATTTTAAGTAGACTGATTGCCTTTTAAGCTGCTAAACACTCGTGTTTTAGCTAGAAGTTAACCAAAGGTACAGTAAAATGAGACTTATGTCTCAGGTAATATGAATATATACATAATTGATAATGGAATACTAGAATGGCCGACAGTTAGTGATAGCAATCAAATCATTAATGTAAATAGTAAAAGGAATGTATATATTCATATTTCCTGAGACATAACTCTCATTTTACTGTACATTAGCCCACTTTACGTCTTTACGTATTATCAGCTTTATTCGTCATAAAAATGAATAACCACAAACTTTAGTTCCTCTCTGTACAAATGATACTGGATTGAAAGAAAATCACTGCAGAATAGCGGATTCTGTAGGCATACAAGATTATGATGTTGATTCGACAGGATAATAAATCCCGTTGTTTGCAATGTAACAGCTGATCACGGCGAAAGGTTAAAATTTACTCCCATACTAGAATGATGTCCCTGCATACTTTGCGATGAAACAACCGTGAAGGCACGTATTACGACCTGCCCTCGCCAAGCCAGCTGATCGCTGCCGATCGTGACGTGGTGGGCGGAAACAGTAGCCGAATCTTAGAGCCGAACTGCGATTGGTATTACTTCGGCACATGTATGCGATAATCGGTATTGTTCAGGCATTCGGAACATGCCATCTGCGTTAGAGCCGTATTCTGTTGGTGTCAATAGGCAGCTAGCACCGTCCACCAGCGCGTACGTATTTTGAACGCCCTCTGGAATACGGGGAACGTGCCCCGTTAATGTACATTGTACCTTGTCTAAATAGTCCCGATGGTAGATTATCATAAAGCTAGACTGGGATGTCCGTGCAACGAGGAGGCATAGTGACATTACTACTGTGATAATTTTCATTTAAGAAAAAACATGGAAAAACTCACAGTATTATTACCTTTATAATAATTATTATGACACATAAACTGTATTTCTTTATGCATTTGAGTGTATAAAGTACAAATACTTAAAGAAAGGGTGTTGATTAAAGTGCAAATTGACATGACGGGTTTTAAGGTCAGAAAATGAATTCCTTTTATTTTTTTAACACGCAATTGAATTGAGGTGTATTCAGATTTCATACTATTTAGATTTCGTAGTATACTGATGGGCCTACTGTGTAAGTGATCACGATTATAATATTTTGTATTATTATATTTCTTGTGATAATCATCAATCAATTAACGAAATGTTAAATAGGTTAGAATAAGATAAGTTATTAATTTGTAAATGTATGAATATGACAAGTAGAGAAATGGTGAGAACATATTCAATCACTTAAATGTTATAGCTGAATAATTACAACATGAATTATTTTACGATTATTTGATATTAGTTGTTTAATTAATTAAAATCATGAACTTGAAAATTGCTAAAAATCTATATTTTTTCAATTCATGTATGTTTATATTAATTTGGAAACTGAATTGTATGAGTCACCGACCTTTCTACTCAGCATGTTCTATTTTGCAACAGATATTGAATGTAATTCTGGAGCCTATTTTAAAAAAAAGTAAATATAGCGCTTATATGCCGATTGTTACTTGTGTAAACCCATTTTTCGAGAATGTATTTGAATTAGATAACCTATCTCGATATAGATATAAATAACACTAATACTTAATTACAAGCTAAACATCTAGCATAAATCAATTTCATGTCTCTTTCTCACCTACAGCGCTTGTACGTATAGCTCTTGACGTGTTATAATATTATGTGGATAGGACAATTTTTACAATCACTCTAACGATTTTGCAGGTTTTGTTTGCCAAAATAATTTTGTGTGTTTACATTAAAGAAAGATGATAAATATTATAAGCATGCGCAGAGAGGGCGCCCTTTTCTCGGTTATTTGATAGTCACCGGAAAAAAATATCCCTCAAAATCTCATTAATCGGACTATAAGCAGTTCTTTAAGGAATACAGATCATTTTGTGAATGAAATTTTCTCATTAAACTACATTACTAGCTAACCAGTGCAGATAGTCAAAATGGTGACCAGCAAGGGCCTTGCACAAGGTTCATACGCTAGCGCCGCTAGATCGGGCACGCCGGAACAACACCGTGACGCTAATGAACGGACCGTAGCCGGAGGTAAGCCTGTCTTCATTAAAGATCGAGAAGTACCTCTTTCGAAAGATAACTTTGTAACAAGTCAAGAAATGTATAAAGCTGTTGTGAATTCAATCTCCGCTACGAAAGATCAAGGTATTCAGAAAATCGGAGGCCTATGGAGGCTGTATCTTGGCCCAAATTTGAAATTATGCGAGCCAAATATTGGTACGTAATGGTGACCAGCAGTTACGTAATGGGGGGGGGGGGGTGCAGGGAGGGGCGGGTTTATCCCCTACCTCCTCCGCGAAGCGCGGAAGCTTCGACATTTCAATAAATTATTAAAGAAAGAAGGCGATTCGTTGTACCATTCCCAAAAATAATCCTCGTCTGAATTATGTTTCCCCCCCTCCCGCGCAAAGCGCGGTAGCTTTTACGTTTCTCTAAATCATTAGAGAAAGAAGACGATTCGTTGTGTCGTTATCGACTCTTAATCTTCGTCTAACTTCAGTTTTCCCCCTCCGCGCGAAGCGCGGAAGCTTTTACGTTTCATTAAATCATTAGAGAAAGAAGACGGTTCGTTGTATCGCTCACGAAAAAAATCATCGTCTGAATTTATTTTCCCCCTCCCGCGCGAAGCGCGGAAGCTTTTACGTTTTATTAAAACAGTAGCGAAAGAAGACGATTCGTTGTACCATTATGACTTTGAATCCTCGTCTAAATTCAGTTTCCCCCTCCCGCGCGAAGCTTTTACGTTTCATTCAATCATTAGAGAAAGAAGACAATTCGTTGTAACGCTCTCGAAAATAATCCTCGTCTGAATTTAGTTTCCCTCCTTCCGCGCGAAGCGCGGAAACATTTACGTTTCATTAGATCATCAGAGAAAGAAGACTATTCGTTGTACCGTTCTCGACTCTTAATCCTTGTCTAAATTCAGTTCCCTCTCCTCCCGCGCGAAGCGCGGAAGCTTCGACGTTTCATTAAATTATTAGAGAAAGAAGACGATTCGTTGTATCGCTCACGAAAATAATCCTCGCCTGAATTTATTTTCCCCCTCCCGCGCGAAGCGCGGAAGCTTTTAAGTTTTACTAAAACATTAGCGAAAGAAGACTATTCGTTGTACCGTTCTCGACTCTTAATCCTTGTCTAAATTCAGTTCCCTCCCCTCCCGCGCGAAGCGCGGAAGCTTCGACGTTTCATTAAATTATTACAGAAAGAAGACTATTCGTTGTACCGTTCTCGACTCTTAATCCTTGTCTGAATTAAGTTCCACCCCCACCTTCCTGCGCGAAGCGCGGAAGCTTTGACGTGGGGCAAGATCATTTTGACCCCCCACCCGCTCCACACATTGTTGGCTGGATTAACCGCAACTGATCTCCCCTTCTTTTCTCCCTTTTCTTTTCATCTCTCTCTTTTTTTGTTCCCTTTTAGCTCTCCCCTTTTCCTTTTCATTCCTTCTCTCTCTTTTTTTTTTTTAGCGGGAACGATACATGATGTACAATCAGTATCATCTGAGATTTGTCTATGTTGTTCAATGATTGAAGTATGAAGTGTCTTGTATTAAATAGCTTGTTTTATATTACTTATTGTGATTATTTCTTGTAATGTGAATTGATGAGGAAGGAAATAAAATATCATTAAAACAAAATTTAAGAGCTTTTTTATGCTAGAACTATTGAAGGCATTGTTCTCAATTGCATCTCTCTCTCCTCTGCTCCTCTCTCTTGCTCTGCTTCCCTTCTCCTCTCTTGTTCAGCCCCTCTCATTCTCTTGGTCTGTCTCTGCGTGTCTCTATCTCTATCTACTCTTTCACCCTCACCCTCTTTCACCATCTCCCTCTATCTGCCTCCCTCTACCTTTCCTGCCTTGCCTCCCTCTTATTCTCTTGCTCTGTCTCCCTTTGCCCTTCTCTTTTCTGCTCTCTCACCCTCTCCCTTTCTCTTTCCCGCCTCTGAGTTTCGTTCTCCCTCTATTGTGTCTTGTAATGTTCCTTAATTTCCTCTAGCTCTTCCATTCGCCTTTGTATTCTAATTTCACCCCTGCCATGTTTACCATAGAGAGAAAACGGGTCTATTCATTATTATTTTATTCACATAATCATCTTTTTCATCAGTATTATCATTATCTTCGTGATGTAAATTAGAGTCAAAGGTGTAATAAGTAATTGTACAGGTTCAATGGTCACATTGTCCCTATTTATCTTTCCTAGATCCATAATGATGAAGGCTGCCCAGTTGAAACTTGACATATGGATAGACCATAATGGGAGAAGCATTTTATAAGTAATATGAAATCGTAAAAATGCATTCTTAATTTATGTAAAACATTAGCATACGTATTACCTAATTCGTGACGAATTCAAGTTTAGTTCTCTTTCTTTCTTTTTTGGTCCTTTTTTCCTCTCTCTCTCTCTCTCTCTTCCACGCATATGGCTCCGAATAGTCTCATTGGACAACGCCCCCTATCATCAGAGTCCAGCAGCCTAACATGTTATCCTATAGACTTTTACCCCCCCCCCCCCAAAAAAAAAAAAAAAAAAAAAAAAAAATCGTTAAAAATTCATTTTTTATTTAAACGAAAAGCAAATCCACCCCGAGGTACGTTGACACTAGCTCTTTCATTGGAACCCTCATGTCCCATTGACTTTTGAAAGTTCACCCACCGTAATTTGGTAAAAATAGGTAGCTAGCTCACCATTGCCTATATAACACATGTGAAACAAGTCGAAATTTGGACGCAAATTGCCACGCGATTGTAAGGTTATATGTCAAGCACACGAAGGATAACAAGCATGAATTATCATAGATGTCCATTTCAGCCAACCCCCCCCCACCGTAATTTTTTCCATTTAGTATAGGCAAGCATTTTGCAGAGGTAAGCAAAACATGAATATTCATAATCGCCATGGACTATTCGATTATTTACAGAGGGGTGCAATTGTGCACCACATCAATCTCCCCTACTTTAAGTCAAGTATTTCATTGTATTATGTAGTTTGGTAGGTTTATTTTACTAACTGTTTAATTATCAGATATCAATGATAGTTTAAAGATATGGAAAATGTTCTTGGATTTTATATTTAGCAAAGCAATCTCACATACAAAATCACTACCAAATGTCGTCTAATACACCGATTGCCGTCTGCTATATACGCTCAAGGCACATTTATCTGTGTAGATCGACAGTTTACTCGTCATTGTAGATTCATGATTAGCCGTCTGTCATTATTAGTCTTTAATTGTTGACACACATACAATTACCACACACATGAACACTCTCACTTCCCCTCCCTAACACACCATTTCCGCACACCCTGCAACATAGTGGAACATTCTAGTTTGGTAGTGCCGTCGAACTAGCTACGTTTGTGCTGGCAATGGTCCAGCCAGCGAAAATGAGACAACCGGAGCAATATGGTTGTTTCATTATTTCTTCTTCACTTGTTTATTTTTCGTTAACCACCTTTAGGACTTTTTTTATTACATTATTAAATGATATATATATACATGAATATATATATATATATTTTATTACATTATTAAATGATATATATATATACATGAATACATATATATATATATATCATACATATATATATATATATATATATAATATATCTGTGTGTTTATGTGCGTGTGTGTGCGCGTGTATATGCGTGTGTGTGCGCGCGACAGAGATAGAGAGAAAGAGAGAGAGAGAAGAGGGCGGGTAAGAGAAAATGATAGGGAGTGAGAGAAAAGTGAAAAGAGACACAGGGGAATAGAGAGAGAGAGAGAGAGAGAAAGGGTACTAGACTTTTAAATCCGTTTTCGCAGAGCAGTGAAACCTCCTACCATCTTTTTTCAGTCTTTCAGTCTTGAATTCTGTGTTCCTTCCATTTTTACTGTCATGAATCATCCACTTATTTCATTAAATCATTGTCATACCCATTTTCGCCCTTTCTTTATTTGCCTCCACCACATATGCAATCTGACTCCCCTTTTCTCCTCTCTTCTTTCACTCTACCCCAGTTATATCTCACACTCTTTTTATTTTTGCCTCACAACATGAAACCTTTATTGCAAAATGGGGGAAATTAGAGGTCATTGTAAAATTATCAGAGGTAAAAATAGGGGTGAAAATAT
Organism: Strongylocentrotus purpuratus; assembly: GCF_000002235.5. Lineage (NCBI taxonomy): Eukaryota > Metazoa > Echinodermata > Echinoidea > Camarodonta > Strongylocentrotidae > Strongylocentrotus > Strongylocentrotus purpuratus. Next base: position 44,345,405 of record NW_022145606.1, on the reverse strand, counting down.
ATCTTCGCCTCCCTCATATTTGTATGGATCTCAGAGGCATTATGGGAAAATGTCGACACTAATATCAGCTGTGGCATACTAACCCTTTTGACTTAATCGGAATTTTTGGTGGGAAATATTTGAACAGATTATCCGGGGTAAAATTATTGACCCTTCCCATGGCGGTATGGTCAGATCATTTAGGCCACTGGTCAATTTTTCCAATCGTTATTACTATTATCAAAGGAGATTTGATCGTCATATTCTATGTAAAATGTTCTGATGTTAGAAAAGTGTTCAAATTGACCCTTATCAACAACAATTTGGTTATTTGGGTCACTTTTTGGGCCCAAAATGACAATTTCTATTGAGTTTGGTCCAAAATCAGGCTACATTTTCAGTCAGAGTCAATTGATGGGTGGGTTTTGACATCCAAAGTCCATATCAAGATGTGCGCTGATATTAGAACGATGAATCCTATTGAAATTATCCCACAGTTCGGACCACTTTGGTCATTTCGATTAGTGGCTAGCGTTTTGCTGTGCTGCACTTTTGAAAGATTCAAGATTCAAATGATTTTATTTTTCATGCAAAACATAGTGCAATAAAATTGGTCTCATTATTTGCAATTTAATATAAGTATTTTACAACAAATATACAATGAAACAAAACAAAAATGATAGTAATGGCACAAGAAGAGGGAAACTAAATAGAAGCAGAGTTTGTTGAAGTATTAGTTCCCCTGAGGATGGTTTACATCACGTCTTGAAAACAAAGTACATGTTTACGTAGAAAATCAATAAATTAACAAATATGTATCAATAAGGAAATGATTTTTTGGAAGGAGAAACTGATATTTTTAAAACAAAGAGGGAAAAAGGGGAACAAATTAGGAAAAGGTAAAAAAAGTAAGATGGAAAAGGAAAATGGAAAGATTGCAAAAGCTCCAGAAAAATGAGGTTAGATCAGCAAAAAGGGAGAAAGGGATTGAGCCGAGAGTCAAACAAACCGAGATTCATGCATACTAACGTGTCAACCCGCAAGCTGAAAAATTGGCCTGTTGCGGCTTGCCGGTGGGGGCGCTGTAAATTGTGAATCCAGCCTATCGCAAAATGAAGTAGATCTACGTAAAAGTTCGGACATTTATAATTTGAGGTTTTGAATGCTCAAAATGAACAGAAATTGCATCGGCCCTGCTGAGAATGCACAGTACACAGATAAGGGTAGAAAAGACTACAGGAACTACATTCCCTTGGGGTATACAAGTTTGGTCCAAACATAATTATGACCTACTTTTTTCCCCTTCATATTCATATTTTTAATATGAGGACATTTGAACAATCCTTTTCAGGAAATATTTCTCCTATGACATTCTCCAAAACTGGCATAAACTATTGTTTTATATTGAATCTGACAGAGAAGTAAATTTAGTCTCAATCAATCAATCACCATCTTTCCTCTGAAGCATAGGATGTAAATACATGGAAATAAAATGAACATTTCTGAAGAAAAAACATGAACTGCAGAGTATCTAAATCATTGTAAGCTAGCATATAGGCTGCAGACACATCAACTCATTACAAATATTCCACCGAGATATGACAAACATTTCAATGTACTTTACGGTGCATTTGATTGGCTGCTATTGACTACTGGGAGAAGGAAACTACCAGGAGCCCGTTTCACAAAGCCTTTTTTCAATGACAAATTAAAAAAATCAGTGACAAATCTGCTGATAACCAATCAGAAGCAAGGATTTCAGTAGCTTATAACAAAAACCGTCATTTGTCACTAATGACAAGTTTTGTGAAACACCCCCAGGATAGTAAAGGGGATTGCTGAAAGAGTAAAGAGAAAACTAAATTGGATTTGTACACCTTAACTCATCTAGTATAAATTATAGCTCAAGAGCTCCAGGGGGCGTTTCACAAAACTTGTCATCAGTGACAAATGACAGTTTTTGTTATAAGCTACTGAAATCCTTGCTTCTGATTGGTTATCAACAGATTTGTCACTGATTTTTGTCATTTGTAATTGAAAAAAAGGCTTTTCTAAACGGGTCCTAGTTCAAAGGGGAGTTAGGAGACCACCGCTTAATGTTTGGGGTTCCATGGCATTCTACCATTATTATTAACGTTTTAAAACTCAAAACGTACCTTCTGTAAAGAGATCTTGCAAGTTGGAATGCACCCTTACTAAGTAGAATCTTGTAGACAAATTACAAATGTTAAAGCGCATACAAGGGCACAGGAGCTCAATACAAGTTAACTTCAATGTGGTTCTCCAAATTAAATCATTTGTAAAAGCCATTAGATATGTTGCCTAATTGTCACTATGGCAGCCGTGCTAAAGCCAGGGTAATCATCGGGAGCGCCAGGAGGGTCAAATCTGACTGAGATGAGCGCTTTTCAAGAACCCACTATTATTATTATTATTATTATTATATGGTGGGTTTTTGTTCTTTGGGGAGGGTTGTTATCATGTCTTGTAATGATAAACAAGCGATTGGTCCTTTATTATGTTGTTCAAAAAATGATTATTTTTAGAATACCACTCCAGAAATAATAGAATAATTTGTAAAGGGATGATGTTGTCTCTCTCTCTCTACGTGCCATACCCTGAGACGTTGGCGACCATGGAGTGCCACAACTCTCTTCCCATATTCTATGAAGTAATTTAATTCATTTCCCCCGAGATCAATTCCAGCTTCAGAGATCCCACTCGTTAAGCTACTCATTCACAGAATCCTCCTTCTACCCCTACTCCTCCGGCTACCCTCGATTCTTCCAGTCAGTGCAAGATTTTCCAAACCATTCTTCCGTATAACAATCATGACCCAGGAAGCTCAGCTGTCGACCTTTTATATTATTCAGAAGCTTTCGTCTTGTTCCTGCCATGGCAAGAACCTCATGATTAGAAACTCTTTCTGTCCATGAAATTCTTAGCATTCTTTTCAGGAACCAAACTTCACAACTTTTCAGTCGCTTTCTTAGGTGTGATGTCAACTGTTATAACTCATCTAATTACCAGCAAAATGAACATATTTAGCTTTTATATAGCACTTATAATACAATGTCTCTCAGCGCTTTAACAATTTATTATATACCTCACTTAAGAAATCCAGCCATCTGATTGGTCGAATTGCATTCATAAACTTCAACTATTTCTGTAAAATTCCCAATAACCATGGTTATTGGGAAAATAGTTCAGTCTCCATGGTTACCCCATAGGTTTACATGTTAAAAAATGGTCTGAGCGATCGAGGATACCGCGCACGTGTGCGAAAAATTGGTCGGCAATTTCAATACAATTGAATCTCGATCGATCTTACCGACAATTTTATCTTGCATTGTTGACATGAAGACGAAAATAAACTTCCAAAAACAAAAAAACAACATCTGCCGATAGATCTTGATCTAAATTCGTGCCAATATGCATTGCAAAAGTAAAAGAAGGGCCTGTTTATATGGAGCAGCCGCGAAGCATCCTCCACTCGAAACCGTTTTCAATCTATTTTAATGTTTATATAAGAAAAAACTACTATGTATTTATCAGAGCGCGATAGCCGAGCGGGTTAAGGCGCTGACTTTAGATACATCACCTTTTGTACGCAAGAGTTCGAATCTCATCTTCGACAAAAGTTTTTTTATTTTTTATTTTTTATTTTTTAGTCTATTTTTTTTCGGCATATAAAAGTATTAATGACTGCTTTAATATTCGAGAAATAGTTGTTTTATTACGCTCTCGGGAAGGTTACAATTGGGCTGTTGCCCTCGGCACGCCTCGGGTAATAGCACAATTCTAACCTTCCCGAGAGCGTAATAAAACAACTATTTCTCTCAAAGCAGTCATTAATACTATACTATTACCCTGGTCATTGGATTCAGTGCTTGCCCACATACACTGTGTGCACATTCTCCACTCCCTTGGGAGCATTCCAGACAGGCGTTACTTGGCGCTCAAAAACTGTTTGACCAACAATGATCGCATCCTTCAGGGTACCCATTTAACACCTGGGTGGAGAGTAGCAATTGCAGGTTAAGATCTTGCCGAAGGATATTAGTGCCGTGTCGGGATTCGAACCCTCGACCTTCGCATCTCCAGTCAAGCGCCTTAATTCACTCGACCACGACATGCGGTTGTAACTCATCTAATTACCAGCAAACTGAACATAGACAGTGTGAGAAAGAGAAGAGTCATCAGACCGGCAAGTGAACCACCCAGAATGTGACGTATGTGGTGGGCTTAGACTTATTACCATTGTTGATGGGCCATAATCATCCAAACGTACAGCATCCTGCAGAAAGAAAAAAAATGAAATGAAGTTGATTTTAAACCGTCTGTTTGGAACCACAAGGGCATTAATAAACTCATAATTATTCCAATATTCAGCATCCTGCAGAAAGAAAAAAGATAGAATAAAATAAATTTGATTTTAAACCGTCTGTTTGGAACCAGAAGGACATTGTTAAATTCATATACTTTAACACAGAGTCAACGCTCTTATGCTCTTAACAGATGATATATCCATACCCAATACTGCCATTTCTAATGAAATACTATTTCATCTTGTAAAATCCCCCATCAAGCCAGATAGGGTTGTGTATCTATATCCTACAGCGTCATAAGACGGACATATGTTGTGAAAAAATGAGTCATTTAGTAGACATGGTCATTAGCAGGACATTCTCATGTCCTGTTAACGATTTAACGATATAATCACTGCCCTCTACGTATGTTTGCAGGCAGAGAAAACCTATAGGCCTCCCAAGAAACAATAGGATTTTCATCATGATGATCATCATTCTTTAGTATTCTTGTTTGTACAAAATATTGTTCTGAATACCTAACCCACTGCAAAGACCCAAGTCTCCTATGAATTTTTCTACCGATAATAACAGCAACAATTGACGTAACACATCCAACAAGTTGAAAGGAATTTTCATCCGTCCGTCTGCTTTTATGTTTAGGGTTTGATGATACCACTCACTATGAACACGACGGACAAAGAAAGAGGACAAAGTATACAGTTCCTCAGGTAGACAAAGGAACATCCCTTCACTACTATTATGTACAAATGTGTAGAACAGGTGTCACATGCATATTCACCTGTTTTGCTAATTTTTACATAATAGCAGTGAGGGGATGTTCCTTTGTCTACCTGAGGAACTGTATATTTTGTCCTCTTTCTTTGTCCGTCATGTTCATAGTGACTACAGCCAATATATGCTCACCAGGCCATTCTGTGATTCAAATCTTGCTACCTTATTGGAAGGCACGTGACAATAAATGATGAGCTGACTGCGAGGCTGGATGATGATTGTTCCATTACTCCTGAATTCAAGGGGCCTGTAGTCTTTGAAGACGATTCTGGTGTCTGCAGGAACTGGAAAAGAATAATAATGGGAAAAAAATGTTAACTCTTATCATGCCACAGGGCTAATCCCCATTGTGCCAAGCCCCAAATCCCCCCGTTCCAGGTTGTTTTGGAGATAATCTGATTAACGCGATGGTTCTATGAATAGCGAGTGCAAAACACACAGCACAGTCCGATGAGCATGAACAATAACTGCTATTACAAATGCTGTATTGCACGCACATGGCACCCAAGCGATAGCTCTCTCGCATGGACAAAGCAGTATAACGATAGCGTGCATGCAGCCTTATGGCAGGCTAAAGAATGACAGTCCACAGGCAAAAGTCTACTGCTTACACCAATAGTGCGTACTAACACTGAGCAATACACCCATTCCACATTAAAAAAAATCCTCTGTACGGCCATGCATTATGGCTCAAGGCATGAACACACAGCAGATTTGTTTCTGTTGGGGACCGGGGGGGGGGGGGATTCAATGAATTATTCATAATTTATTGCATTTCTTTGATTTTTTTTATTTGTGGGAACTGCCCCCTACCCTAGCCCCCGTTGCGTACAGTCATGGTTCAGTAGCAAAGCAATGGCCTCATAACTGTGAGGCACCAGGATCGAAACCTTGTCGATTTGCTATATAAGTGCCCTTCTGTGGGGCATTAATCCTCATTACTGTCATTTATGACTTCAGAGCGTAGGTCCCCTAGTTGAAAAGCATAGTAGCATTTACATGCTTTAGAAGTCACGCATAACAAACACTTGCAAATTATGATTCAATACAATCTGAGAATGTATACTATTATTTAGATCTATTAGGAATAAATCATTGTCAAAATAATTCCATAAATTGGTGTAATAAAAAATCTAACTCATGAACAACATCCAGTTAATTCTAGAATAATGTCTGTGCATGCCTTCTTGTAAAGTAAACTTCCCCCTAATATTCTTTGCATCATGGTGACCATACAGTAGGAATACTCCCCAGGGAGTGGAGATGGTGCACATTGTTCGTGAACGAATTCGACGACCGGGGCAATAATATCTGTAAATCGTTTAGATTCTATATTTTTCATATTGAATGCTCTAAAAATCCAGATTAATATATAATCGTTTACACCACATCAGTTCTAAATGTTTCATTTTTGGGAGAGAGACGTCTTATAAGGACTAGCAAATAAATATTTTGATGAGTAGCCTTGCCCAGCTTGAAAACATATAGGGCCTACATGATCCCCATAGGGCCTTTAAAAAAGATGTTGTATTGTCCTATAGGTCCATTAACATGGGTCGGTCGGTCGGAAATCTTTTCTTTTTTAAACTAATTTTTTTTCTTTGGGCTGATGTTTCTCAGTTTTTAATTCCTTAATATTTTGTTTTCTCTAACAAATCAGTTATTTTTTTTATTTTTTTTAGTCGGTCGCAAAGAGCAATACAACATTAAAAAAAAAATCCACACTGTCCTACTTGTTGCTACTTGCTCCCTCTATATAGAAAACAATGCCTAATCGATGACCATTGGTCCCCAATGATCCTCCTTTCCTTATGTTAATTGAGAGCTGAGTTGATGAGATAACCACCTGTCCAATGACCTTGCAGGGTAGTCTAGTCCCTCCTATAAACTAGGACAGATAAGCTTTAAAGAACGTCACACTACTGGGCCAGAAGGGATTAGACCACACAGCGAGGTCATTGACAGGTGGCTATCTTATTAACTCAGCTCTCAACGAACATGAGAAAAAGAGGATCACGGGGGACCAACAGGCACCGATTGTGGATTTTTTTTTATATAGAGGGAGCAAGTAGCTACAAGTAGGACAGTGGGGCTTTAATGTCAAATTTGGGTATGTTGTCTTACCACAGCTCGGTTGCTCCCCTGCCCAGCTACCATCAGAACAAGTTCTATTTGAACTACCACGCAACACATACTCTCCGGGGAAGGTGCAACGAGACACTAGAAATGTCCCTTCAGGAAGCTCATCATGAGGATAAGTAGCAAGTTGGTTCGTCTCTAGTCCGTTCACATACTGGACAACGTCAAGAATGTATCCAGGCCAGGAACACGTCCTGACTGTAGAAGTCAGAATAATAATAATATTAATGATAATAGGCATTTCTACAGTGTGAGTCAAAAAAAAGTTTACACCTAGAAAATTGCTAATTATTTTTAAGAATCATCTATGTTCAGTAAATTATTATACATCTTATGAAAGAGTGTTTTATCCCAAATCATTTGGTATCATTTTTGTGTGGTATGTGTTCACGCTTGGATGAACAGGAGGCATTTTTTGCGAGAGTGCAAAATTCGACTTGCGTCAATGTTGTTTACGTGATGTTTAAGGGATTTGGGTATTAAATCGGTTTTTGTAGATCCAAATAACATCCCTAACAAAATTAATCATGCCACACATATCAAATATCGAATATCAAATATCAATGAACATTTGTGCGCGGGTGTGTGTGCGTGTGTGACGTTGCCCTTGCAAAAAGCATATGCAATGCAATTCATTTGATACATTCATTTCATTCTCTCACTTCGCTAATTCGAAGAACACGCTGTAAGCATCACTTTGGCGCAAGTCGATTTTTGTACTCTCGCAAACAATGCCTCCTGGTCATCCAAGCGTGAACAAATACCACACAAAAATGATACTAAATGAATTGGGATAAAACACTCTTTCATAAGATGTATAACAATTAACTATTCATAGATGATTTTTTAATAATTAGCATTTTTCTAGGTGTAAACTTTTATTTGACTCACACGGTAGAGCGCCGTCTATCTAGAAATTCTACTCCGAGGCGCATATGATAACGTCATGCCATTGTGTGCCTAGACTACAGCGGAACAATGGCAGATTCTGGTCTGAATATATCATCAGATCGAGTAAATGAAATGAATATCAACACTTGTGACTTCCATATCATTAGCCATGACATGGTTTCACACTATGTCAATATGTTGTAATACTCGGGTAAGCTATATGGAGGTATCATTATTGGTTGCGGTATATTTGAATTATGAACCAGTGGCGTGATGATTCATTTAATTCCTTCTCTTTTGATACATTGTTTATTTTGTGCAACGATCCATGTATATGGCGGAACGTGAACTACCTGATATTTCACAATACGCACTACACCTCGCTTGTCAGTTGCATACAATCAAAGGGTACACTATACTACATCGTTACCTATTCAGTAGAAAAGAGGTCCTCGCAACGGCAAAATTCACAGAAATTACTCGTAAGTATTTTTTTAAACATGAAAATTGATAATTTTCATTATTATAAAACAAAATTAGCAAATTCGATCAGAAATTGGTAGTCTTCTCACTCGGGCTATAATTCAGAGACACGCTATACAGTTTGACTGCAATGATCAGCGTGTATTATTCATCTCTTTAACCGTTACTATGAGTCGTATCAAACTGACGAGTAATCAGAATAAAAGAAGAAATAATGGGAATGCTTGATATCATAATATGTTCTTCGGATTCTCACTTTTATTTAACGTCCAATAATTCATGTCTTTGTCTGATTTTCTTTCCTGATCCGCTTTTCTATCATGTTTTCTCCGAAAGTCATTATTACCTATCTCTAGTTCAATTTGTATCATTGTTCACGATGCAGGTTACTTGCTTGCATTTGCTTCTCATCATGGCGTCCGATTTCATAAGAGAGAAAGACGAAAAGGTCAAGCTACGCACTAATAAAGGTCATGATATGACATGGTCATGTGACAAACACGGGGAGCCAATCATATTTTACTGCAAAGAACACAGAATCCCCGTTTGTCATCCATGCGCTACCAAAGATCACGGCAAGACACCATGTGAGCTGGACGACATCGAGGATGTCATCTTGGAGAGAAGGAGAAAACTGGATGAAAAGCAGCAAGAGATAGAGGAAATGAAGAAACAAGTGAAAGCGCTTGACTCTAAACTAGAGTCCACTGCAATCTCTGCAAGTAACCATTTTCAATCAGTCAACAATGTACTTAAAGTGGCATTCGAAGACAAATTAAATACTGTGAAAGACAGTAAGAAACGAACGATTCGTTCGATCGACGAGGAGGCGGATAAATAAATACAAATAATTAACGAAAAGAGGGAAAGACGGATTAAAAAATGTCATGAACAAGCAGAACAACAACAACTAACCACCAAAGATAGCCAAGCAAAAGTCGAATCAGAGACAAAGGCAATCAGCGAGGTGGTTGCTAAAAAGATAAACGATCTCACAAGTAAGTATCAGCATACAATCAGCAATATGGATAATGTTGACGCCAAGATCAAACGAATCAAACAGGATGACAAAACATTGGTGAATGAAGTTCCTCAAGTTCTTGCATCCCTAGATGACATTTTAAACTTGAATGTTCATCAAGGTGTTAGCGACTGTCTTGACAGAATACAGATTGAAGTTCAGAGAGTGCAGTTTGTCGGGGGTGAAGTAGGTGGGGGACACTATGGGAGAATTGATGGCTATTTCGGTAAATGGGAGCTTGTCAAGTTAATCTACATTCCATCGATTGTTAATACACCGACGGTGTGTGGTTTGCTCAGTAATGATGAGATATGTGTGCGGGACGTAAAAAGCAATGCCACGTATGTTACAAATATCAGCACTAAGCACACACAGAAAGTCATTGAAGGAGATGATAACGTGGGTATTACCTCATGCGCCACCATAGGCAGCAACGTAATAGTATGTGGTAAGGAGAGGGAAGGTTACACGGGTGACAGCTTGGATGGATGCATCACTCTCTATGACAGACAATGGAAGGTGATAAGAGACATCACCATACCGAGGAATAACTGCTCTACTGTAGAAGTGAACGTTGATGTTGACAGGGATGGGATGATCCTCGCTGCTCAGTACAATCAGTCTAATATCTACCTCATCAACCCTGATGATGGTAAGATAGTAGACACTATTGCGATGCATGGCAAGAAGGTGCTTGGTAAGATACAAGCCTTGTCATCAGGTGATATCATTGTGGAGACAAATAAAAATGAATTCACTTTCATCCAACGATCAGGAGAAGAGAAGAATGTCGTACACTCTGATGAGTGGTACTGGCCAGAATGGTGTTGCGTTGACAAACTGACAGACACACTCTACATCGCACTCTGGGATGACGAGCGTACTATGTACACAGTTGAACAGGTGTCATGTGATGGTGGGAGCATGGAATTCGAGCTATCATTCCGATGTTCTGTCGCTAGCCCATGGCTCGTAACTCCTTCTAGGAATCTTGTAGCTTGTGCCGGAGACAAGCTTTTTGTGTACAAGAAGAGCTTTATTGTATAAGTCATCAGAAGTAATAGATGAAATATCTCATAATGGAGACCTAATAGCATTAGCGGAATTTGGCTTTTCCGATTGTTCATATAACCCAGTTGAAGTTATAGCAAATACATTTTTCACGTAAATATGGTTATTACTTCAAAAGTTAGTTATATGTATTTGTAGCAGTTGTTTAATACCACCATACCCGGAATAAAATTAAAAAAATTCACCTTTTAACCATTACGTGATATTTAATTTCTTAATGTAATAATGGAAATTAGAATCACAGTAATTACAAATTCATGTTTAATTGAACAACGCGGTTTGGAGAGTATTTCTGTCACATAATTTCTGAAATAAACCGAATGAACCTGAATAATCTTTATGTACGATTAATTAGGATTTTGTATAAAGCTTGCATATGGACTAATGTTCAAATAAATGGGAATATACTTAAGTATTGATAGGGAAATAACAACTAATTCCCTTCAGTGCTACACTATATATTTAGATCGATTCGAAATCATCATATGTTGAATACAGTGATTATACAAATCTTTGCTCTAAATGTTAGAATGAGGCAAGCGGATCGAACCTCCGAAAATTCTTTGGTATAGTTGTAAATATACAATCCGATCACGAAGGCTTATATATTCATGTTTTTTCTGCTTTCTTTATTGTCTGCTAGTCTTGATAGTCAGTGACAATTTTTATTATATGAAATATTGCACTAAGTGTCTTTTAGAAGACAATAATGTTATATCTGTAAATAATCTGATGACGTGTACTTTACTGAAGTTGAAACCGGTTTATTGAGTAATAAATGTCATTTATATTTAATGTATTTTTTGTTAATTGTTGGTATGGACCGAATATACAAAGAATTATATCTAAGAATTTCAGACAAGCATTGTTATAATGAAATACCTGAGTTTAGTTTTGTATCGATGTAAATATATATTCGGGGTATTCTATCCTGGCAAATTGAATACACGATTTTTTATGTGATTATTTACTACAAGCTCGGCTAGTGAAGAAAAAAGGTTTGTGCATGTTTTCTTCAATATTTGTCTTTTGCGGTGTATTTATGTCTTAACTTAGAGGTAAAGAGTTGTATGGCATAACCGAGAGGTTGGGAGATTGGGTGACAAAGACAGAGAGAGGCGGTGTAAAAAGAGGGAGAGAGAGAGGATGACAGGAAAGGGTATATGTAGAACAGAGAAAGATAGAGAGGTTTGGAGGGGAACAAGAGAGATAGATAGATAGAGAGAGAGAGAGGGGGGGGGGGAGAAGGAGAAGGGAGAGGGGGGAATACTAATTATGTGTTGAGCTATCATAGGCCATATGGTCGAGTGGTAAACAGAAGTAGATTTAGATTAAGCGACACTGACTTAAGAGGTTGGGTGATTGGGTGACAGAGAGAGAGAGAGAGGCAGTGAAAAAAGAGGGAGAGAGAGAGGATGACAGAAAAGGGTAGTTATTATCCGTTGAGCTTAAATCGGCTAAAGTTTAGAGACATAAACACAGAAGAAGATTTTAATTAAGTACGCACCTAAATTACATGTTGGGATTACATGTGTTTCTCATATGCATCACATTATTTTGTAGTATGATGTAAGTATGATGAGAGTAAAGATCGAACATAAATCACACAACTCTTCACATTAGCAAATTGCCTACACTTGAGTTTACGTTAATTGCTCTGTAAAAAGCTTCAGAGCCACAGACAAATGCTGTTCCCGAGTAGTAGTTATGATCTAATTTGTATTTCTCTTCCTTTCTATGTGTGCACTCATATTTTTCTACGTGGGTGGTAGCATACACCCGCCCCCCCCCCCCAACTCAGAGGTCGGAATGACCGCATGCGTGTTGCCAAAATGTCCGGTAAAGGGGTACTTTTCGTGCGGACAAAGTCCGGCCCGAGAATTGTAAAAAAAGGGAGGTATTTGACTTTTCACCCGGAGATTTCTTTATAAAGGGTTTTTTTTTTTTTTTTTTTTTTTCTCTCATCTCCTTGGACTCCTGAGAAATTATTCCGAATTTAGGGGGGTACATAGAGCATTTTCCCTGATTTAGGGGGGTCTCCAAGGCAGCAAAAGCCCGCGAAAGGGGGGGGGGTTTGAAAATGTTGGCAGTCCTCAGATAGGGGTGCTTTCAAAAAGAGGGAACAAGCATATGCGTACCCTAGATAACACATATAACCCAGTTGAAGTTATAGCAAATACATTTTTCACGTAAATATGGTTATTACTTCAAAAGTTAGTTATATGTATTTGTAGCAATTGTTTAATACCACCATACCCGGAATAAAATTAAAAAAAATCACCTTTTAACCATTACGTGATATTTAATTTCTTAATGTAATAATGGAAATTAGAATCACAGTAATTACAAATTCATGTTTAATTGAACAACGCGGTTTGGAGAGTATTTCTGTCACATAATTTCTGAAATAAACCGAATGAACCTGAATAATCTTTATGTACGAATAATTTGGATTTTGTATAAAGCTTTCATATGGACTAATGTTCAAATAAATAGGAATATAATTAAGTCTTGATTGGGAAATAACCACTCATTCCTTTCAGAGCTACACTATATTTTTAGATCGATTCGAAATCATAATTATGTTTAATACAGTGATTATATTCCAGTAGTAAAGAGTAAAAACAACCGTAGAAGAACTCCACGTTTGCCGTGGGTCACCAATGCTATGCTGAAATCAATAAATAAGAAAAATGAGCTGTTTTATAAGTATAAGAAAGCAGAGACAGAAGCTTTAAAAAGGAAATATTCCGTTTACAGAAATACTCTGACTTCTGTTCTGCGTGCAGCCAAAAAACAATACTATTTAGCACAGTTTCAAGCAACTTACAATAATATCAAGGGCACGTGTAAGGTGATAAGAAATGTATTTCAAAAAGCATCTAAAGTAACAAGTATAATACAAATGAATATAGATGACCAAGTGGTTGAAGATAAAAAATATTATAGTGGAAAAGTTTAATGAATATTTTTGTAATATTGGTCCGAATCTGAAGAAAAAAAAAATATTCCGAACAGTCAAACTGATTTTCATGATTACTTAGGAGAACCTAACATGCACAGTTTATTTTTGGTGCCCCGAAGAATTGCTTGGTATTGTTAGAGCCCTCAAGAACAAGAAAAGTCCTGGGTATGATCATATTGGGAACGAACTTATTAAGCAAGTTATTGTAGGTATCCTTCAACCACTGGTTCATATTTTTAATTTGTCTATATCAAGCGGAGTTGTACCGATAAACATGAAGATCGCAAAAGTTGTACCAATTTTTAAAAAAGGTGACTCTCAATTTATACTGAAAAATTATCGTCCGATTTCTTTGTTAACCTGTTTTTCAAAAATTCTGGAAAAAATTATTCATGTAAGGACTATAACATTTTTAAACAAAACATGTATCTTCAGTAATTATCAGTTTGGTTTTCGGGAGAAGCATACAACAACACATGCAATTTTACACCTTATAGATAAACTTCCTTCTGCCTTAGATAGTCGCTTGAACACCATCGGTACATTTTTAGACTTTTCCAAGGCCTTTGATACTGTAGACCATGAAATTGTCTTAAGTAAATTATGTCATTATGGTGTCAGGGGAGTCGCCTTGGATTGGTTTAGAAGTTATCTTACTGATAGAAAGCTATATGTGTCCTTAAAAGGAATTAACTCTAGTCCCCAAAAAGTATCATGTGATGTTCTCCGGGGATCCATTTTGGGACCACTTTTATTCATCTTGTATATTAATGATTTTCAACGCTCATCAAGTGTATTATCATTCATATTTTTTGCTGATGACTCAAGTGTATTTTGTTCTGATAAATGTCCACAAACATTGTTGAAAACTGTTAATGAACAGTTTCGAAAAGTTATCCTTGAATCTTCAGAAAACTAATCATATACTGTTCAGTAATTCAGTTAATATTTTGCCAGGTGAAGTGGCATTTAATTATAACCTAATTGAGAGAGTAACTTCAACAAAATTTCTTGGAATATACATAGACGAGAAACTGAATTGGAAAACTCATGTGGACAAATTAAGTAAAGTGGTGTCAAAAAATACTGGTGTTATTTATAAGTTGAGATCATGTTTACCTCAAGAGGTATTGTTCATTTTGTACTCTACTCTTATTTTATCATATATTAATTATGGTATGTTGGTATGGGGCAAATCATCCCAAACTCAAATCCACAGGCTTTTCGTTGTGCAGAAGCGGGTTATCAGAATAATTTGAAAAGCGAACTATCGTGCACATACAAATCTACTTTATTATGAAAACAGTATTCTAAAACTAGAAGATCTCTATTCAATGCAACTTGGAATACTCATGTTTAGCATTCACTCTGGGGACCTCCCTCCTGCCCTTGCTCAAAATCTTTTTTCTGGGACGTACTGTATATATACAGTGCGTTCCAGAAAAAAACGAAACCGAGAAGTATCGATGTTCTATCATAACTTAATCACAACTATAATTAATAAATGATACATATTTGGAAAGCTTAGAGTCTCCTCTTTCATGTGATGCTACTCAGATAATGCATTTTTCACGCATGAGTGATTAAAAGCAATTTGAAGGAAGGAAACCAAAAAGACATTTGGCGGGCGGTATCTGAATTTCGAAGACAAATTCACATTTCTAGAAAGTTGAGTTTCTGCCCTTTCATATGACACCTCAATCAGGAAAAATGAGCAAGGAATGACAAAGTTATGTTTGTTTAAAGTAGTGCTTGCATTTCCATAATTTTATTAAACGAATTCGTTTCACTGGCTGCCTGTCGTATCAATAAACGAAATTAACAAAAGACTTAACTCCGTTTCTTTGACAATCAGCCGTAGACGAGAGTCTTCATGCATGGCTGATTGTCAACGAAACGGAGTTAAGTCTTTTGTCAAATCTGCTTTTTGCTACGGCAGGCACCCAGTGAAAACGAATTCTTTTTTTGAAAATTATGAAAATGTAAGGGCTACTTTAAACAAACAGAACTTTGTCATTCCTCGCTCATTTTTCTTGATTGAGGTATCATTATGAAAGAGCAGAAAATGAACTTTCTAGAAATATGATTTCTTCTTTGAAATTCAGATACCGCCCGCCAAATTACTTTTTGGTTTCCTTTCTTCAAATTGCTTTTAATCACTCATGCGTGAAATATGCATCACGTGAGTAGCATCAGCTGAAAGAGGAGACTCTAAGCTTTCCAAATATGTATCATTCATTAATTATGGTTGTGATTAAGTTATGATAAAACATCGATACTTCTCGGTTTCTTTTTTTCTGGGACGCACTGTATATATATATATATATATATATATATATATCGGTGAAGAAAATGACCTAGGAACGTGAGACGTAGCTGTACTTAACAATTTTATTACGAGCTTTCGGCTTGTGAGGCCTTCTTCAGCTACGTCTCACGTTCCTAGACCATTTTCTTCACGCCTACATATTCTGGAACACCCAATGTCATGTCAGAGTTGAGTTCTCGCATTTTTATCTCTCTTTCTCTCTCTCTCTCTATATATATATCTCTCTTTCTCGTCTAGGCTGGCATATAGTGCCTATAAGTACACACCTATATTATTTGTTGGGAATATATGTGTTCCTCATATGCATCATATTGTTGTTTAGATGTATGATGTAAGCAAATAAATATCAAAGAGCGCGGAGATCTTCACATTAGCAAATCGGTTTCACGTTCATTGCTCTGCAAAAAGCTTCAGAGGCTTAGAACAAAATTTCCTCGTGTAGTAGTCAATATAATATCAGATTAGTATTTGTCTTTCTTATTATGTGTACACTCATATTGTCTAAATATAGAAAGGCATACAAACATCCTTCAATATGAAGGTGGTAAATCCGTTCATTTGACATTCCATTGCCTGCCTACACGGAAAGCAAACAATGGAAATTTGTGGTCTGAATAGATCGTCATATTGAGTTGATGAAAAGAATATCAACACTTTTGACCTCCATATCATAAAGCATGACATGATTTGACACTCTATCAGGATCTTGTAATACTTGGGTAAGTTCTGAAGGTATGACGTAGTGGTTAGGGAAAGTGTTGTGTTACTGGGTAGTTAGAAAGGCATGGTGTTTTGGCAGTGGTAAGGTTTGATACCCTGTGCGGGAATGTACTATTAAAGATACGAAATTTAAAGTTTAAAGTCTTTACAAGGATTCGTGTTGATACTGCAAACTATAACTATTTTTCGAATTCGCATGTTACTTCCAATTTTGCACGAAAAAGAAAGAAATAGAAGGAAAAATGAACATAAAAGTAACGTCGGCCTGATTCCCTTTCTTTTATTTTCATCACACTGCGCCTCGTAGTCCACAAATCATTTGTAAGGTAATGACACATTGATTTGTTGTTTTACAAATGCCATTTTTGGTACAGGGCTTCATTAGGACCTGCTGAATGATGGTAAGGTAGGAGCCCCCGGCATACGTACTCATAAATGGGTGATTGGGGGATCCATGGCGTTTGTAAAACATCAAATAAATGTTATATTACCTTACATATTATTTGGGGGCTACGAAAGCGATGCCCCCCCCCCCGCCCCACACCCTTATATGATATTCTTCCGGGGGACTTCTACCCTAATATCGTTCAGTAGGTCCTAAGGAAGCCCCGTACCAAAAATGGCGTTTGTACAACAACAAATCAATGTTATGAAATTATTTGGGGGCTCCAAAAGACGCCCCCGCCCTCACACCCTTAAATTGAATTTTTTTGCCGGGGGCTCCTAGCCTAATATCGTTTAGTAGGTCCTAAGGGAGCCCTGTACCAAAAAATGATGCTTTTATCCGGCAAGTAACGATAATTTCACTAAGCCACCTGACTATAAAAAGACTTCTTATTTACCCAAAGTCCTCCGAATTTGTTTAACCTGTTACTCACCCTCTCTCTGTGCAACCCCTTCTATGTCCCTGGTACCATGCACATATCATTGTACCATGTTAGTATTTCGATGGTGCTATGTTAAAGGCCCTCGCTGGACGTCCACATGGTACCACATCACAACAATGTCAAAACTGAATTTGAAAGTATGAGGATATAATATACAGCCCAGATATAATTTATATACATATATACATGTATATATATATATATACTGTTAACAACTAAATTATTCATACTCCTTGTAAGAGGATTGTATGTGTTTTTTGTAACTCAGCCAGCGGGGGGGGGGGGGGGGGGGGGAGGGGGGTAAGAGGTCACTTTTTTTTTTTGGTCCCCCCCAAAAAATCGCAATGACTCAGCCGACCGCTGAATAAGCCGGGGGGGGGGGGGGGGAGGGGTAAGAGGACATTTTTTTTTTTTTTTTTTTTTTTTTTGTGGGGGGGGGGGGGGGGGTCTCGAAATTTGAAAATTTGACATTTGGCTCCGTTGGGGGGGGGGGTAAGGTCACCTTGTTTAGTTCAGCTATGGGGATAATTTTTTTATTTTATTTTTTATTTTTTTAATAATTAAAAACAAAAAACAAAGGGGGGGGGGGTTTAGGGGGGTTATGGGGGGGGGGGGGTTTATACACATAAAAATACCAAAGGGGGGGGGGTTAACCCCACCCCCCCCCCCTGTGTACGCGTCTGACAATAGTATTAACCGTTCAATACACTATGAATATGACGGACAAAGAAAGAGGACAACAAAATACAGTTCCTCATTCTAGCCTCAACAATTACTGTGGTAGACAAAGGAACATCCCTTAAGTGCTATTATGTAAATATGTGTGGAACAGGTGAATATGCATATGACACCTGTTCTACTCATTTGTATATAATAGCAGTAAAGGGATGTTCCTTTGTCTACCACAGCAATTGTTGAGGGTAGAATGAGGAACTGTATATTTTGTCCTCTTTCTTTGTCCGTCATGTTCACAGTAATAGTTGTATACTAGATAGTGGTCATATTCTCTCAAGACTTACCTCTCTGACATGTTGCAGCTAAGGGTGGGCTCCAGTCACCTTCATGGCATCTTGGCAGTTCTTGGTTCGTACTAAGCTGAAACCCATCTTCACACGAGACATTGAGAAGCGTACCATGAGGAAAGCGAGATCGTAAAGGTGTCATATGATCTGGGAGGTCTGGCGCTTTGCAAGATCGTGCTATTAAGAAAAAATCGTGGAGCATAAAGTAAGAACAAAAAATAAATACAATGGAAGAAACTTTGCTTGACATTCGGTACTAAAGAATCGGTCACAAATGCCTTTACGAACTGCTACGAACGCCGTACGAACGATTTTCAGACAATGGACATTCGGGAAGACAATGGAAAAACAGGGAGATTCGTACAAAATTATCGTTCGTACGAACTTTTGTGACTGTAGCATAATGCATTGTGATTTTCAATCATAAATATCTTGATAATCAGACAGGCGATCGGCTGAATTTTGCGTTTGCCAAACGGTTTTCATATTCACTACAGTCTATTGGGGAAAACAAGTCACGCTAAGGTTTTTACCTTTTTGAGGCAATTCTTGATCACTTTGAAGCGAAATTAATTTTCAGGGCTTTAATTAAACACCATACCACAGACACTGATAACACGTAAGATCAAGCATCTCAGATTTAACATTGTTAAATGATCTCTTTAATATATTGACAGTGGCTCTTAGTACTTTACAGATATATCAATTAATTTATTCATATCAGTAATTCAAATAATCAAACAACAAAGCTTACCTGGTATAGGTTCTCCTTGTTGATAGACCTCAACCTCGCACAGACTGAGCTCTCGTCTCTCATTTATTTTTGGAATGTGCACACTGATGATGTTACCCCTGATACCGGTGATACCCTCTCTCTCACATATTATTGTTATCCCATGGTTTGCCTCAGTACTATTCTCGATTTGGCGTCGGGTGACTGGCTCTCCACACAGCAGGTTTGTGGTGTAATCTTCATTCACCCCTACTCTTATTTCTGCACCCACCAGATCAAATCCTACAATGCAAAATACTTTGGTTTAGATTTATTTTGACATAAACCCTGTTCAATTGTAACTACGAAGTTAAGTATTGCTTTTGACAGCAGGTTTGTGGTGTAATCTTCATTCACCCCTACTCTTATTTCTGCACCCACTAGATCAAACCCTACAGTTAAAAATACTTTGGTTTAGATTTATTTTGTCATAAACCTTGTTCAATTGTAATTGCGAAGTTAAGTATTGCTTTTGAAAGCAGTTTGTGGTGTAATCTTCATTCACCCCTACTCTTATTTCCGCACCCACCAGATCAAATCCTACAATTCAAAATACTTTGGTGTAGATTTATTTTGTTATAAACCCTGTTCAATTGTAGCTACGAAGTGAAGTATTGCTTTTGAAAGCAGTGTTTGAAGTTTGTATTGCTTCTGTAAACAATGCAAGCATTACATTCATTCAATGCAAAGGGATGGTTTTTCGTGACATGACCAACGGTTCTTTCATGAACCCAAAAAGTTGAATATGTGAGGCTGATGAGTATTCTTTCTTGTATTGATGAACATACCTCAGTATAATAACATATGCATGAAATTGTCAACATGGCTTCTGTACATGAGAAAATTAAATGTCGTTTTTTAATATGCTTAAAATTTTGGGGAAAAAATGTAATCTGACTTTTAAACATAGCATAGCCCCGGGTAGTATTCTGAGCATGATGTTATCTCTAATTTTTTTCATTTTATCTATATAAAATAATCGTAATTTTGAGACCACACTTTATCTCAGATTTTATCTAGAATTTTAACTCAATTTCTTACTCATTACGTGCCAATTACAGTTAAATACATGACACGCGCAACTTTAACGGTAACGCCCATCTTATTTTATGCGAAAGAAAAATGAAATTTGATATAAATTCGGTGATATTTTATCTCTCTGACTATGAGTTAGTGCAGTATTTATTTTATAGTATGCTGCTTGTTGTGTGATAAATAGAAAAAAAATACTGAGTACAGACTACATTTCTCAATTAAATTACTCATAGGGTTTTAGAGTTTTATTTCCATATGTTTTACTGACTAATATAATACTTGTAATGGTGTTCAAAAGCCTTTGGTACTACCTCAGTCATTTTCAAAGAAATCTTAGCAAAAGAGCATTTGGGGCACTTGCTGTAAAATCTGAAAAGGTCATGCTTTCGTATTCTCTTGCCAAGAGTAATACACCGTCATTCTATTGGCTGGACATGAAGAGGGTGAAATGTAACAACATTTCCTATTGGTTATCGCATCACAAATGGGTGTGTCTTAGTGAAAGTGAAATGTAACCATTTTTTTGATTGTTTATCGCATTACAAATGGGTGTGTCTTAGTGAGATAAAATCTCGCTAAAATGATTTTGAGAATATTGATTTAAAAAGATTGTAAGGGTATTTTATCTAAATGAGAAAGATCTAATATTTTATCCGATATCAAATGAATCTCAGAATACCACCCAAAGGTTGGTTTCACTGAGGAAATTATAAACAATACTTTAAAATTCACAGTATCATTTTTGTAACAAGCAGGTCTGAAAGAAAGAAAAACTAACTGATTAGTGTTTCTAACACACTCTAACATCACAATGGCCCATGACAATACGAGCACAGGAAAATGGAAACAAACTGTTGCAGAAAACTTAAAACGCTAGAATTTAGTAAATGGGCTATTCTGGATGTGCACATAATGAGCATATTCAATGAATCTGTATACCGGTAACATCTGTATCCTAACATTATTAATATGATTGCCACACTTGTTAATAAATAAAAAGGGTCGTCTACTCACTGTGATCTTCCCTATCAAGACGATTGTAAATTTTCACCAGGGTGATATTATAGATATTCTTCAGGACAGCCTTCCACCATGGATGGTAGGTCAACGCTACAATGAATGAAAAATAAAATAAAACAATAGTAAACATCAAATTAATACAGAAAGGTAAGGTTTGAGATAAACAGATAAGTAGATTCCAATAACTTTTTGGAGAGCAGAGTACTGCAATAATCGAATATCATTTTAATAAAAAGTCAAATAAATGAATGAGCACAAAAAATGAATACATAAACATCATTACAAAATAATACATAGAACTATAAATGAAAAAAAAAATAGACAATACAAATAAAAACGCATTACTGAATTGACTTATAAGCAAATCAATAGATGCAGTTAAGTAAAAGAACTTGAACTTTTATGGCAATTATAAGTACGGCAACACATCTGTAAGCACTTTACAAATACAAATTCACATATTGGAATATGGCACGCAATATATGCACTATATGCTCCTCTCATTCAGGAGTAATTAAGCAGGCATGTACGGTGTTTTTTTTTTTGTAGCATTCTTTATTGCATTCATTCAGTACCAAATATATAAAAAGAAACATACATTTTCATTGATTTACATAACATAACATTGATCAATCCGAATGGATACCAAATATCCGGGTAGATAGAAGCAATACATGCCTTTCTTCCAGCGGATCAAACCCTTCTCAACTATTTGGATAGTAAACTCAGATATGATTTGAGCGGCGAGATGTGTAAAGTAGCTGTGACATTTGAAATATAGCGAAAGCGTGAAATAGAAAATAGAAAAGTAGAGGTACCTTTTATTTTTACCACTTCAACTTTCACCTACACTTTCAGTACCATTTCATGTCAATAGAAGTGCCAGTGCGGCGACTTCCACATGTCGATCGGGATCCCAGAACGATAACAGGAGTCAAAGCGTCCATTTGTATATCAAGCACAATACCAGAACGTAGCTGGCGCTCTCTTTATTAAATAATATCTCATCGTGACACCAGTAGGAATAAATGTTCTCAGCCACTGCTGCTATACTTACGTGTTCTTGAGCAAAACTGCGGAGCACTGTCGGTATTACCATCCCTGGCCAACCATGCATTGCTTACTACAGCTCGATTATTCTTATTCTTAGTTGGTGTTTGAGAGGTTTGGGTATGTGGGTCTAGGAGTTTGTTACGTGCTAAAGTAGAAAAAGACATCAACGTTGTGTTCATTTTAACTCATAGCCTGCCACAAGGCTGCATGCACACTGTTGTTATAGTGCTTTGTACACGCGAGCAACCTACTGCTTCTCTGCGTCGTGCATGTTTGCACGCATTTGTAATAGCAGTTATTGTTAATGCCCATTGAACTGTGCCTAGTCTTTGGCACGCGCTATTGATAGTACCATTGCGTTAATCCGATTATCTCGTTATAAACTTGGCACTGGGGGATTTGTGGCTTGGCACAATGTGAATTAGCCCTATGGCAGGATAAGAGTTAACAATACAACATTGCAACACATTTAGACGTGCTCTATAGGTTCCTATGGTAGCTGAGTATTACAAATTGATAATTTCATTAAAGTCATGTGGTAGCCTTTAATCTTTTCATTTTCATTACTTTTGTCCTCAATATTGTCATTCATGTATCATCCTCTGTTGTCCTTTCTTTTATTTTCTTTGTTTTCGCTTAGTTTGTCCTTAATACTTCTTTCGACAAAAGAAAACAACAGCAGCCTTTCAAAAATGCTACAATATGGTATTACCGAAGGCCTAGTTTGTGAAAGCAACGCAACTTAATTGGTCTAACGCGTCCAGAAAGATCATGCTCATTTGATATCCATATGTTAATGTCTTATTGTTTATTATGCAAGGTTAACTGTAGCATCTTGATAAAGTTATGGACAGATCATAATTATAGCTCTGTATTACACTAAGAACAACAAAAAAAGAATTCAGCTATATAACCGTGACAAATAGTGATACGTGTAATAAATACTGTTGATAATGATGATGATAATAATAATGATGATGATAATAATAATGATAATTATAAAATAATAATAATTAAAGATAATTAAAAAAACTATTTCCGAATTCTACGCAATCGTACGTTTTCAAGAGTGTTGTAAGTCCATTTATCTATCCTATTCTCTTATATTATTCCACTGTGTAAAATGATTTATATCCGTGTTTCCATATGAATATGTCATTGTACAATTGCTACAACAAGTGTGGTAATCGTATTATCTATTTGTGTATATTATTCTCTATTGTATATTGTTTATGTGCTTTATTTAATGCCAACAATTGAATTTCCAAATGGACCAATAAAATTTATCTGAATCTGAATCTGAATCGTAATCTGTGAAGACACTGTTGAACACACAGAACAAAATTCGATATTCTTACATTGTGTGCACGTAGGAATAACTTTCCACCATCGGGAGGCATTGCAGACGGATGTTCCATTACCAAATGCAGGTACGTATCCAGAATCACAATTGACAGTTACCACTGTTCCATGGCTGCATTTTCCATTTCGCTCAGCTTTTCTGGTGTAGTTAACAAGACCCATTGTTTCTCGGATAGGGTCGCACGGCTCTAAAAGAGTTTGAACACACCACAGGTAAAAGCATAGTGTTACAAAAGTCACAGGAATTCGTTAACGTCATGAATTGGTTTATGTCTAAACTGCTTAATTCCTTGGATTATGATACTGTGTAATATGAATGAATAAATAAAGGTAACTATTACAGGTGTAAAATATTCATACTTAGACCAAACAATGATAGAAGTACATTTTGATACAAAGTATTTCAAATCAAACTCTTCTAGGTACTATGAGCAATTGAATAGTTGAAGAGAAGGAATATCGAAGTTTAGGAGTTCAGCGGTAAATGGAGATATAAAACCGTGAAGCTTTTATTCGATCTGCGAATACAGATACAAACTAGATTTGTAATACTTGTTTGGGACAAGTATAGGTGGGCTGATCCAACAAAAAATTGAGACAAAATAAAGGGTACATTTGAGATAGCTTTTTGTCTCAGCTACAACATACTCGAAGATCAGCGTAAATGAAGCTAAAACGACGTAGAAATTGCTCGCGAAAGATTGGAATGTAGAATCGAGTTTTGAGAAAAAGTCATGTCCCATAGAGAATACATGCAAAATGTGAAAAATTGACATGCGTCCTTTAATCGCAAAAATACGCCATGATACCATTGTCAAAATGAAATATCGTGGTTACTGCATTTGTAGAGAATATTCTCAGGTAGAACATATCAAAATTTGAAAGAAAATTGGTCAATATTTACAGAGATACAATCAATTTTCCAAAAATCTGCTGACGTCATAATATGCAAATTGAAATTTTGAGTTCGGAGGCCATTATGATGACGTCATGAGTTAATTGAGGGTCAAATGAGACATGAAATCATATCTCCGACTCATAATCTATCTAAATATGAAAGAAAATTGGGGGTATCTGTCCATTCTGAAGAGTTACAATGAATTTTGTATAGGCATGTTTTTGCACATGTATGTTATGTATTACAAGAGCTCGCACGCACGGATGCGTATCTTAACGGACGCTCATTCCGTTATTAATGGTCAGAAAAAGGTGAACAAGTTATCAAAATGCTTGAAGAAATGTGCAAAATATGATGACAGAAAAAAATTGGCGATTCTACGTTGCAAAATGCATGTACGCGCGAAAACGAGCGCGCATGCGCGTGTGCGCGTTTTTTTGCAAAATGCTTAAAATGGCCTGAAACGTATGCAAAATTAATTTTAAACGAATCGGAGCATTATACAATTTTGATGCGCGCGTACGTGCGCGTCGAGGTGCGCGCGCGGAATTTGTTGACATTTTTAGTTGACCTTTGACCTGAAATTGATGTATACTAAATATGGTTTATTTTTGATGACTCGTTATCGAGATATGATAATGACCTGATTTTTACAAAATGGCGCCTGGATGACGTCACGGTGACCTAATGACCTTGAAAAAGTTGATTTGACTTGAAATCATAGGGCTTGATGACTGACAGAAATTTGAAGGAAATTGACCCTGTCGATTTCGAGTGAACGTGCGTACAAAAAAGTGTACGGAAGAAATAAAAATAAAGAATAAAGAAAATTCTAGCGAAATCAATAGGTGATCTGTCATCGACAGACCACCTAAAAATAAATAAATAAAGGCAATTCTTACGAAATTATAAGGTGGTCTGTACGTTATACAGCCCACCTGATAAATAAAGGCAATTCTAACGAAATTATAAGGTGGTCTGTACGTTATACAGCCCACCTGATAAATAATAAATAAATAAAGGCAATTCTAACGAAATTATAAGGTGGTTTGTACGTTATACAGCCCACCTGACTAGGGTGTCCTTGGAACCCTAAAGAGCTACAATGGATTTTGTGTAGGCATGTTTTTTGTCCATATATGCTATTACAAGAGCTCGCGCGCACGGAAAGTTTGTTTAACGGTCGATCATTCCGTTATTAATAGTTATAAAGAGACAAAAATGGTATCAATTTGTTTGTAAAAATATGTGGAATATTATGGAGGAAAAAAATGGCGATTCTATGTTGTGTAATAGTTTTACGCTCGAAAACGCGCGCGCGATTTTTTATAAAATGCTTAGAATGGCCTAAAACGTATGCAAAATGATTTTGATACGATTTTGAGCATTTTAAAATTTTGCACGCGCATTGACGCGCGGACGTACGCGCGCGTTTTTTGACCTGTAATTGACCGGACGGATATTGACCTTGATCATGATAAATATGGATGAGAAATAACCTTTGGTTATGAAGATATGATCATGAGTTGATTTTCGTAGAATTTTACAAAATGGCGCCTAGATGACGTCATCAGTGAAGGTCAATAATGAAAACGTTATTGTGCTTTGTACATATGCCAATACATATGTGTGCCAAATTTGAAGGCTTTTGATTGAGCCATTTTTAAGTCATCGTGCCTACAAAAAAGTGGTTCGAAATAGGAAAAATAAATAATAAAGGCAATTCTAACGAAATTATAAGGTGGTCTGTACGTTATACAGCCCACCTGATAACAATGGCAAATTGAGTACATTGTTCATGTTACACAAGACACAATATAAAATATCTGAAAAAACCAAGTACCTGGGTCTATAAAAAATCAGATTAACCAAATGCTACAAAACCTTTTGCATTTCCTAATATACACTACTTTGATAAACTCATATTTTCAGAGCTTTCTTAAACTGACTTAAACAGATTACTGCCAATTTTCATTGTAAATATGTCTATCTTGCAACCATACGCAAGCTTTATTATTCGCATCTACCTTGCATTGTATAAATTCGATCTAAAACCTCAATATTGGATTGTCACTTGAAATGTATTGTATCACCTTCCACTGACTTTGACAGGCTTAAATTACATATTTCTGCTCGCCTAGGAAAAACTACCTTATAAAATGTCTTCATTAATTTCAACACGGTTTGATGGATTCAACTTAAAGGCACCGTTTAACAATGTTAAATCTGAGGTGCATTGCCCTACGTGTTATCAGTGTCTGTGATATGGTCTAATATTGAAGCCCTAAAAAAAAAGCGCTTCAAACTGATCCTGAAGTGCCTCAAAAAAGTAAAAATCTTTGAGTGACCGGTTTTACCATACTCATTTTCCCCTTTAGACTGTAGTGTTATACAGACCGTTTAATAGGAAAGCGCAAAATTTGATTTCGATTTCCAATCATAAATATCTTGATAATCAGTCTGCCTTAGAATTTCATTATTAACTATCAATCGAATAAACACTTAAATTCAATTCTTACTCCGAATACCATGACAGAAGAGCAAAGCTTTACATTTCAACAAGTAGTAATTAATAGTGTCCGCAAGCTAAATCAACTTTTGCAGACTAACTTTTGTCACCGAAACAATTAAGCACCATGAATCCATGATTTGATGTAGACTAAAAACAACCTTTTTCTTCAGTACATCTATAAAGAACATTAAACTATATTTGCCTTTAGCTGTAATTCTGTATTGACAATTATTTGACTGGACACAAACATGACTAAAAGTACGTCGCATGGGCGCGGCCATTTTGGATTCAATGCCACGTACATTATGCTAATGAGTTAAAGATGAAGTTGAGTTCTGGGCCCCGTCTTACAAAGAGTTGATATCAATCGCAACAGTATTTGCGATTGATATCAATCGCAACTATGTACATAAGAGATAGGAGACTGCAAACTTGCGATTGATTGGAGGGCTTAAGATTGATTTGGATCGATCGTAACTCTTTGTAAGACGGGGCCCTGGTCATGCGATTGCATTGTGAAAGACACGGTGTGGAACCGACCAGAAAAGGTTGATCATCTAGCATATAAGAATTTGTGTGTATTGCAAGGTTCTGTAATCATCAAAATGATAAGAAATTTGGCCAAGTCTTGGTAAAGTTACAAACACTGTACACAGAAAGATGTATATGGGACTACACGAACACGTGGCGTAAAAAACCGGCCCCCGATTTTTACGATGTTACATGCATATTTAGAATATGAAGGCATTTGAAGAGCCATGCTTTTCAGGAAACATGTCTTATCTGATGTTCTTCCACACTTGCATAATAAGAATGAGTAATGCTCACAAATTATTTTTCACCTCTTCCCAGAACTCAACCTTTTCTTTAAGTATAGATTATGTACAGTTCTTTAGAGTTCGTTTTTAGAGTTCAACTTGAATTTATCTTATAATCAAGTTTCTATAAATCTTAACGTTCACTTTGGTTGCGGGACAAAAACTCAACTGGAATGCTGGTACGGCAACTGACAGGTTAGCTGGTAAACCTGTCAAACTTGACCAGTATTAAAACTGCTTGCTGGTGTGACAGAAGAAAATGGCGACAGTGACAAACTTGACATATGGTAACTTTAATATATTCATCACATAAATTGTTCGGTTTTCAATTAATTACTGAGACTAACTTTTAAAGGGAGTGTGTCATGACGAAACTATGTGTTTTTCATGTGGCCCTACTCGGGGCCAATCGGGTATAATATGTCTACGGACGACGCGACCGCAGCATTCATGTGCGTGCAACATACGCGAAACCGAAGCGTGAGGACAACTTCGGTCTGTTTCGCGAACGCTAGCGCGCTGACCAAGTTAATCAAGTCCATTCGTTTACGTGTATTTGTCCAAAAGAAGACGTAGATGGCGTTAACCAGTATTTTCAATGATACCCTCCCTTTAACATTAGTAATGACTCACAGGACAAGAAATGAAAATATGAACTTACTTGGATGACATTGGATATCACGACTGCCTTCCACCCATACTCCATTATCACATCGACTTCTATTGAAGCTTCTTGACCTGTAACCTGAGCCGCATCGAAGGAGCCGGGTGTCTCCATGAAGAGGGTGATCATGCTTATTAACTCCATCAGGGGTTGTGTAAATTAATCTCCCATGGGAAACTTCTTCCGCTGGGCATGGGACTACAGATAGCAACAGACACCGGACCAGATATAATGTTATGAACAAGAGCAAAATAACAATGATTTCCTATCGAAATAAATTCATTCGGATCGGCATATATCACCCGATACTTAACATATTCAATTCGTTTTAACATTTGGAAATAGAAGATGAAGTTCATACGCATTCCATTTGCAGAATCATAGAACGATGGATCCACAGTGCATTCGTCAATATCAAGGAAAAGCTAACATTTGTTCACCCATAGCAGTCAAGATATTTCTAAAAGTCTAGATGCATCAACTTTTCTCTTTGATTGGTAACAATTATCCGTATGTCGACTCTTTCATAGAGTGAACAAGTAAAAATGGATGTTAAATCCAAGATTGTGAATGAAAACTTCAACAAATCAAGGAGAAATTGCTAATTTGTAAACGAACATAGTGATTACAAACTTCACTCTCCATTGCAAATTTAAAAAGTGGAATGCCTATTTCAGATTAAATCGGTTTTATTGATGGCATAGTGACAGTGTACTGTTCCAAAAGTGGCTTTAAACTTTCTAGTGTCTTCTGGACTTCATGATCTTGTACAACTTGTAATTTAGAGCATTATGAATCTAAAGATTAGTAAAGATGTCACTAAAAGGTGACACTAATTTGACATTACATCCTTACCACTGCAAGCAATGCCATCATCGCGTAATTCATATCCAGAGTTACATGAACAGATGTACGAGCCGACTGAGTTCCTACACACTCCATTCACAGAATCACAGGACGATGTATTCACAGTGCATTCGTCAATATCTAGAAAAGGTTAAAATAAATCACCCATAGAAGTCAACAGTTTTCTAGCGTCTAGATGAATCAGCTTTCCTCTTAAATTGGCGACAACTATTTGTATCTCGACTTTTCATGCAGTTAAAAACATAAAAAGGAAGTTCAATAAAATTGTGTGAATGAAAACTACGAAAAATAAACGGGAAAATGCCAATTTTTATACGAAAAGAGTAATTACACGTTTCACTCTCCATTGCTAGTTTAGAAAGTTAAATGCTTATTGTTCTAGAAGTGGCTTTAAACTTTCTACTGTCTTTTGGACTTCGTGTGCATGTACAACTTGTAATTTAGAGCATTATGAATACAAAGATTGGTAAAGATGTCACTAAAAGGTGACACTAATTTGACATTACATCCTTACCACTGCAAGCAATGCCATCATCGCGTAATTCATATCCAGAGTTACATGAACAGAAGTACGAGCCGACTGAGTTCCTACACACTCCATTTAAAGAATCACAGGACCATGTATTCACAGTGCATTCGTCAATATCTAGGCAAAGTTAAAATAAATCACCCATTGAAGTCAACAGTTTTCTAGCGTCTAGATGAATCAGCTTTCCTCTTAAATTGGCGACAACTATTTGTATCTCGACTCTTTCATGCAGTAAAAAACATTAAAATGAATGTTCAAAGAAACTATGTTAATGAAAACTATGAAAAATAAACGGAAAATTGCCATTTTTTATACGAAAAGAGTAATTACACGTTTCACTCTCCATTGCTAGTTTAGAAAGTTAAATGCTTATTGTTCTAGAAGTGGCTCCAAACTTTCTACTGTCTTTTGGACTACATGTTCATGTACAACTTGTCATTTAGAGCATTATGAATACAAGGATTGGTAAAGATGTCACTAAAAGGTGACACTAATTTGACATTACATCCTTACCACTGCAAGTAATGCCATTATCGCGTAATTCATATCCAGAGTTACTTGGACAGATGTACGAGCCGACTGAGTTCTTACACACTCCATTTACAGAATCACAGGACGATGTATTCACAGTGCATTCGTCAATATATAGAAGTTGGTCTAGAAGTGGCTCCAAACTTTCTACTGTCTTTTGGCCTTCATGATCATGTATAACTTGTAATTTAGAGCATTGTGAATCTAAAGATTGGTAAAGATGTCACCAAAAGGTGACACTAATTTGACATTACAACCTTACCATTGCAAGTAATGCCATCATCGCTTAATTCATATCCAGAGTTAAATAAACAGATGTACGAGCCGACCGAGTTCATACATATTCCATTTACAGAATCACAGGACCATGTATTCACAGTGCATTCGTCAATATCTAGAAAAGGTAACATTTTTCACCCATAGCAGTCAAGAGTTTCTTACAGTCTAGATATGCACAAATTATTTGTATCTCGAGTCTTCTTCTATTGGGTAAAAAAAATATTTCGAAAAAAGCCCCCCACCCCCCCCCCCCCCCTCCTCCGAAAAAGTCTGTGATATACATTTTATATAAATATCTTCTAAAAATATTAGTATACTCAGATAGCACAATATCTGTGAATAAATATACCTTGGCCAGCTATTTTGAGCATGTCGGTCCTCTTGAAAGAATATACCAACAAATTGAAAAAAGTAATTGCCCTGCCTCTTCTTTTTGAATCACCGAGATAAAAAAAATCTCAGAATACCTCCAAAGGGCATGTGTACTTGAGGTAAGTCAACGCTTCAAGAGCATTTCAACTCAGCTAGGTCAAATGTTTTTTTTCTCATCACATGTCATATGTTTTCATTGGGGATTGTTTTAAACGTCATATACTCAAAACAGAGAAACTATCCAACCAGGGAGTGTTTCACAAAGATCCCAAGTCGAACTTAACTCTAAGTTGGACTTAAATATTATGGAGAGCCATGTGTAGCCTTATAATAACATATATTCAAAAGCGAAAATTCTATCTATTTATAAGTATTTATCTATTCTAAGTATTTTAGACTTTTTACAAATTTCACATGAAGAACATGAAATCACCTTGATATTAGAAAATATGAATGATTTGAGTCACAATTTTATCCCTTTTAAAATAACTTTAACAAAATATTTTAGTTGATGCTATATAAACGGCTTTCCATAATTTGTAAGTCTAACTTAGAGATAAGTTTGTGAAACACCCCCCTATATACTGACCACCACATACGGGCACAGGGTGAGCCCACTCTCCAGACTGAGTGCAAAAGTTGAGTATACTTCCATTCATTGTGTACCCGTCGTTGCAGTGAAAGTAGACCGCGTCATTCAGATGGTATACCAGCTTCGCGTTTGCCTTGTAGCCATTCATTGGGACTCCTGGGTCTTCACAGATGATTTCTATGGGAGGAACAGTCAAATTGAAATCCTTTAAAACTACACTGTCCTACTTGTAGCTACTTGCTCCCTTTATATAGAAAAAACTTCCCCAATCGGTGCCTTTTGGTCCCCCGTGATCCTCTCTTTCTTATGTTAATTGAGAGCTGAGTTGATGAGATAGCCACCTGTCAGTGACCTGGCTGGTTGGTCTAATCCCTTCTAGCTCAGTAGTATTGACGGTCTTTAAAAGATTAACTCTGGATCAGACACCTCCTTACCTGTGAGTCATTACCAGAAAAATGAAACTATATTCATATTAACGTTTTAAAGACTGCATTCTTAAGTCTTTACCACGGCATATTGCCTCCTTCTCTAACTGCCCTTTTAAAGAAAAAACGAAGACGTACATTCTTATCCAACAGTCAAATAAATTTCATCTATCCAATCCCAAAGCCGCTAGGGGCACATATATCATTTATTATACATAGTGGCCCAGAATATTACCAAAGTTTTAGAACGCACATGAAAGACATACCGTAAGAAACTGCTGGTTATGGAACCTTGAAAGACAGAGTTTGCCAATTGATGGAGTGAGCTTTTAATATAAAGATCATCAATACATATACATATCTTTCTTAGTCAGAATTTCATCGAAATTGCGGTAATCTGTCTCTCTCATTTTTTAGATTCCAACTAGATATACAGTGCGTCCCAGAAAAAAACGAAACCGAGAATTATCGATGTTTTATCAGAGTTGAAAAAAAAGAGTTATCTCCGTTTCGTTGAAGATCAGCCATGCATCAGGTCTTTTGTCTTCTTTGTGCATAGCTGATCGTCAACGAAACGGAGTTAGAACTTTGGTAACTATGTTCGTTTCTACGGCAGGCAGCCAGTGAAAACGAACCCCTTTTGGTCAAATGATGGAAATGCAAGCCTTACTTTAAACAAACAGAACTTTGTTATTCCTGGCTCATTTTCCTGATTGAGGTGTCATTGGAGAGGGCAGAAATTGAAATTTCTAGAAATGTGATTTTCCTTTTCAAATAACACCCGCCAAATGACTTTTCGGTTTCCTCTCTTCAAATTAGTTTTAATCACTCATGCGTGAAATATGCATCATCCGAGTAGCATCTCCTGAAAGAGGAGACTCTAAGCTTTCCAAATATGTATCATTCATTAATTATGGTTGTGATTAAGTTATGATAAAACATCGATACTTCTCGGTTTCGTTTTTTCTGGGACGCACTGTATACCGGTCGAGTTTCCCTTAAAGGTAATACAAAGTTTTGGTATGGGGTCATGAATGTGGTTCAAATTAACATATTGGACGCATATGCGGTCCTACAATATTCAGTGATCGTTGTCGCGGTTGAAATCGAGTCTAAAGTTATGAAATTGTAAACAATAAACTCTTTATGTTGTATAGCTCCCTCTCAAGGTCAAGATATAAATTAAGCTATAACACAATGTTTCTTGACTAATATCTACCGATTAGTTGTTCCCGTTCGGAAATTATATATCACAACTACATATTCTGATATTTTCATTGTCGCAGCTACCATTGTACGGCCGTAGGCGCGATATGAAATTTATCAAAATTTACCGGGAGCACCGGTAAATTGTATATTCAATTTTTCTCGAAAGCAGATGTAGTTTAGAGGCTAAATTTTCTAGTGCTTATAATACATCCACAGGGGCATCCAAATATATCAAAATTGTAAAGAATCACTATCCACCCAATTTTCAAAATTTCCCAAAACTTTGTATTACCTTTAAACTAGAGGAATTGTACCAAAGTTTTGATGAAACATATGATAGACATACCTTTAAAAAATGATGGGTTTAGAACTCTGAATACGGGTGGAGGATGACTGCAATTACAAATCCCGTATGAAAGACAGACATCGACAGCGCCTTCCATCCCGTGGATGATTACCATCAAGGAGGCTATAAGTATCTCTCGGATCATCTGTAAATAAGACAATGAATAACATTTCAAAATGAAAACAAGAGGATAATTTTGGAAGTTATTTACAGTGCGATTTCTTTTATATTACACATGGAACGGTGAAATTTAGAGAGGCGAAATTTGCATCATCATATTTGTAATAAATGGTGGCAGAAATAATTCATGATGTTAAGCTTCATGCCCTACATCAATTAACTTCTGCCACTACCAATACTGCTATTACTATCCTCCTCCTGCTGCTACTGCTGCTGATGATGAGGAGGATGATGATGATGATGATGATGATAGTGATGATGATGATGATGATGGTGATGATGATGATGATGAGGATGATGATGAGGATGATGATACAGTGATGATGATGATGATTATGATGATGATGGTGATGGTGATGATGATGGTGATGATGATGATGATAATGGTGATGTTGATGCTACTGATGATGATGAGGAGGATGATGATGATGATGATGACGATGATGAGGATGAGGATGATGATGATGATGATGATGATGTTGATGCTACTGATGATGATGATGATGGTGATGATGATGATGGGGATGAATTGATGATGATGATGATGATGATGGTGATGATGATGATGGGGATGAATTGATGATGATGATGATGATGATGATAGTGATGATGATTATGGTGATGAAGATGAGGATGAGGATGATGATGATGATGATGTTGATGTCGATGCTACTGATGATGATGATGATGATGATGATGATAGTGATGATGATTATGGTGATGATGATGAGGATAATGATGAGGATGATGATGATGGTGATGATGATGATAGTGATGATGATTATGGTGATAATTATGAGGATGATGATGAGGATGATGATGATGATGTTGATGTTTATGCTACTGATGATGATGATGTTGATGATGATGATGGTGATGATGATGATGATGATGATGATGATAATGAGGATAATGATGATGATGATGATGGTGATGATGATGATGATTATGAGGATAATGATGATGATGACGATGATGAGGATAATGATGATGATGATGATGAAAATGATGATGATGAGGTTGATGATGATACTGAGGATGATGCTGATGTTGATGATGTGGATGTCGATGCTACTGATAATGATGATGATGATGATAGTAACAATGTTTTTTCTTATTATTATTCTTATCATCATCGTTATCTTTACTATTAACAAAATCACGTGAAAATCACATCAATATCAAGGTATCGACTTGAGCAGATTTACGTTCTTCAAACACCTGAAATTTACATAAATGTGTTAATACGTTTATTGCACTAGGTCACTTAAAACACACGTACACTATATCACGCAGTTGTCACAGCAATATCACCATTATAATAACGTGAATATCCCTACCTTGGAGACCATGGTTTGTAAACCTAACGCTTCTGTTTTTGTTTGGTTATGAAATTACATCTTCATAAACGAAATTATCACATTCTTTAGAAGTTTTAGAATCGAGTCACAGAAACACGTGAAGCGTTAGTGATAGTTTTAGTCAAAATATATGCGTGAACCAGTTAATGTAAACTGGTAACCCTGGAAATTGAAATGGCTAAATGATCCAGTTGGACGTCACACGTATCACTCTACGCAAATCTAAAAGTCCCTATTATTACCAACGCTTCTTCTCTCCCCTTTTCTTTTCTTTTCTGCAAGTAACTCTTTTTTTCTTTCTTTTTTAATTGTTGTATCTAGGTTGAGGGCTGCAGGCACGTCAAGCTACTTTGGTTATTTCTGTAGCCCTCCTGCATCTAATGTAGGTTAATTATGCATTTGATATATCTGTCAAATTTTGTTTATTATCTGTATAACATTATATACACTTAAAATATTGTATAAAACCATATTATGTCCATGAAAATGTATGATGAGAAAAAATGCAATAAATAAGAAGTTACATTTTCTAGAAGATTAGTTCTCAAGGGGGCTTGTACGTGTATAATGTTGAATTGTGCTATTTTTGCTTCAAGAAAGTTAAATTGACTCAAGAACATAACGTGTTTAATGACCTTGACTCTTTATACGGTTA
The DNA here is from genome assembly GCF_000002235.5 of Strongylocentrotus purpuratus. Lineage (NCBI taxonomy): Eukaryota > Metazoa > Echinodermata > Echinoidea > Camarodonta > Strongylocentrotidae > Strongylocentrotus > Strongylocentrotus purpuratus. The sequence goes on along the minus strand of NW_022145606.1, from coordinate 44,309,316 downwards.
GTCAAAGAAATTTCTTTAGCTTGGTTGAAATATGTCAGCTGTGTTCAATGTTTAATTTAGGAATCTTATTCAGTGAAGACTAGTTCTCAGAAATTATTGTTTTGGATATATGTAATAAATGTATGCATATTTGCAATAAACGATTGTAAGGCTCAATCAGGAGAAAATACATGTATTTGATATTTAACACCTGGGTGATGTATTTAAAAAAGAATATGATTTATTGGAAAATATGTCATTTCGCATGATGTGATATACACTGGAATGATCTTATTTATCATTTGAATTTTTCTCTGTGATTGCAAGGTTTTTTGTATACATTCGAACTTCAATAAAGACTTGAAGCGAAGATCTGGTATCCTAAGCGGGAAACAAACCATCATTTTTTTTTTTTTTTTAAATGATATTTTATTTCCTTCCTCATAATTTCACATAACAAGAAATTCACATAACAAATAATTATCAAATTAAGCAATATAAAACAAGATCTTTGATACAAGACATTTCATGAGTTACATCAATCAATGAACATAGAAAAAAAAAGGGATCATATAGCTCCGTTTAGTCTCATTTGAGAACGCCCCCTATCGGCAGAGTCCAGCAGCCTAACATGTACGTTTAGCCTATGGACTTTTACCCCCGAAACAATTCATTTTTTGTTTAAACGAAAAGCACATCCACCCGACGTACGTTATCACTAGCTCTTTCATTGGAACCCTCATGTCCCATTGACTTTTGAAAGTTCATCCACCGTAATTTGATCAAAATAGGTCGCAAGCTCGTCATTGCCTATATAACACATGTACAACAAGTCGAACTTTGGACTCAACTAATACCCTTTTCACATCTACCAAATATTGCTTAACCCCGGGAAATAGGTGGGGCTAAGGGGGCTCTTAGCCCCACCAATTCCTTCCTTAGCCCCACCAATTACCCGGGGTAATTTTAGCCGGCTTTCTGTTCACATTACGTTTTGCCAAAGTGGGCTAACCCCACAAATAGTACGGGACTATCTGGCCCTGCAAAATAGCAGGGTTAGCCGGGCAATTGCGGGGTTAGCCGGGCAATTGTGGTGCTAAGCTGCGTAGTGTGAATCCGAACCGGGCTAAGGAGAAGCGGGGCTAAGCAACAGCCAATCACAGACAGCGTGGTCGTGTGGTCGTGAATTTGCATTTATCGCGCGCTATGCATGCAGTTCACGTTACGCATGCATGCAGTTCACGTTACGCATGCATGCTCTCTGTATTGACGTTTAGTCTTTTACGAGGCAGAGGTCATTATGAAAAAATCATTTAGTCGAAAGGCGCATGCGCGGTAGCAAAAGCATTAATATTCATGAGCTATCGAATAGTCCGGGGCTAAGGCGAACGTAGTGTGAATCGCGTGAAATTTCTTAACCCCGGCTAAGCACATAGTCCGGGGTTAAGAAAATAGATGTGAACAGCAAAAAAAATAGTATGGGGTTAAGGATAGTATGGGGTTAAGGATAGTCCGGGGTTAAGAAAAATAGATGTGAAAAGGGTATTACCATGCGATTGTAAGGTTATAAGTCAAGCGCACGAACGATAAGAAGCATGAATTATCAAAGTTCTGATTTGTTCATTATGTCCATTTCATCCAACCCACCACCGTAATTAGGTGGTCTGTCGTTTTCGACAGATCACCTATTGTTTTCGTCAGAATTTTCTTTCTTTATTTATTTATTTATTTATTTATTTATTAGGTGGTCTGTTGTCAACAGACCACCTATTGTTTTCGTCAGAATTTTCTTTCTTTATTTATTTATTTATTTATTTATTTTTCTTTATTTTTATTTCTTCCCGTTTTTTGTTTATCGATTAACTCAAGATCGGTTGTGTTAATTTCTTTCAATTTTGACACAGTCATAGGTCATTGTCACGATACGTGACAGGAACATTTTCAAGGTCATCAGGTCATCGTGACGTCATCCAGGCGCCATTTTGTGAAATCACGTTATCCATCATATCTTCGTGATGCATAAGCAAAGGTCATTCATATTCATATCACATATACTTCAGGTCAAGGGTCAACAGGTCATGTCATCAAAGGTCACATAAAGGTCACGACGCGCACGTACGCGTGCGTCAAAATTTACAAATGCTCAAAATCACTTAACTATTAAAGGAGAGTACGAATCAGGTCATTTTAAGCATTTCAAAATTTTCCGTCCGTAAGTGTCCCCGCGCGCGTTGCGCGCGCTCATAGCGCGCGGAAAAGGTCAAATTCAAAATTTTTACATGATTTAGATTCCTCTTACCGTAAATGACAATTTACATTTTTTTTCAGTCACCCTTGACCTTTCATAAGGCCGTGAGCGCGCGTCAAAGTTCAAAATCCGCGCGTGCTGCTATGGGCAATATAATGCAAATTTGATCAAAAACATGCCATTTTAAAAATCATAATAGCTCTTCAGATAGTCCATTGACCCCAACTTTTATATCATGGTTAGAAAAAGCATGAGTTGGAGATATGATTCCATGTCTCATTTGACCCTCAATTGACTCATGACGTCATCATAATGGCCTCCGAACTCAAAATTTCAATTTGCATATTATGACGTCATAATATTTTTGGAAAATTGATTGTATCTTTGTAAATATTGATTAATTTTCTTCCAAATTTTGATATGTTCTACCTGAGAATATTGTCTACAAATGCAGTCACCACGATATTTCATTTTGACAAGGGCATCATGGCGTATTTTCGCGATTAAAGGAGGCATGTCAATTTTTCACATTTTGCGTGTATTCTCTATGGGACATGACTTTTTCTCAAAACTGGATTCTACATTCTCGTCTGTCGCGAGCAATATCTCTGTCGTTTTATCTTTGTTTACGCTGAGCTTTGAGTATGTTGTAGCTGAGACAATAAGCTATCACAAGTGTGCCATTTATTTCTCGATTAGATGACGGGATCATGCTCATATTTCACTTGCAAAGTGGGATTTGAGAATTTCATTTTCCGTTTACGTGTATTCTCTATGGGAAATGTTTTGGTATATCGGTAACGCGCTTGACTTCCGACCTCGAGGTCCCTGGTTCGAGTCCGGGCGTCTCCAACAATTTTTTTTTTTTTTTCTTTTTTGACTTTTCAATGATCATAAAATTGAAAACAGACCACCTAATTCGTCACCATGACGAATTCAATTTCTAGTTATTATTTATTTTTATTTCTTCCCGTTTTTTGTTTATCGGTTAACTCAAGATCGGTTGTGTTAATTTCTTTCAATTTTGACACAGTCATAGGTTATTGTCATGAGACGTGACAGGAACATTTTCAAGGTCATCAGATTATCGTGACGTCATCCAGGCGCCATTTTGTGAAATCACGTTATCCATCATATCTTCGTGATCCATAAGCAAAGGTCATTCATATTCATATCACATATACTTCAGGTCAAGGGTCAACAAGTCATGTCATCAAAGGTCACATAAAGGTCATGACGCGCACGTACGCGTGCGTCAAAATTTACAAATGCTCAAAATCACTTAACTATTAAAGGAGAGTACGAATCAGGTCATTTTAAGCATTTCAAAATTTTCCGTCCGTAAGTGTCCCCGCGCGCGTTGCGCGCGCTCATAGCGCGCAGAAAAGGTCAAATTCAAAATTTTTACATGATTTAGATTGCTCTTACCGTAAATGACAATTTACATTTTTTTTCAGTCACCCTTGACCTTTCATAAGGCCGTGAGCGCGCGTCAAAGTTCAAAATCCGCGCGTGCTGCTATGGGCAATATAATGCAAATTTGATCAAAAACATGCCATTTTAAAAATCATAATAGCTCTTCAGATAGTCCATTGACCCCAACTTTTATATCATGGTTAGAAAAAGCATGAGTTTGAGATATGATTCCATGTCTCATTTGACCCTCAATTGACTCATGACGTCATCATAATGGCCTCCGAACTCAAAATTTCAATTTGCATATTATGACGTCATCATATTTTTGGAAAATTGATTGTATCTTTGTAAATATTGATTAATTTTCTTCCAAATTTTGATATGTTCTACCTGAGTATATTCTCTACAAATGCGGTCACCATGATATTTCATTTTGACAATGGTATTATGGCGTATTTTTGCGATTAAAGGAGGCATGTCAATTTTTCACATTTTGCGTGTATTCTCTATGGGACATGACTTTTTCTCAAAACTGGATCTACATTCTCGTCTTTCGCGAGCAATATCTCCGCCGTTTTATCTTTGTTTACGCTGAGCTTTGAGTATGTTGTAGCTGAGACAATAATCTATCACAAGTGTGTCCTTTATTTTTCGATCAGATGCCGGGATCATGCTCATATTTCACTTACAAAGTGGGATTTGATAATTCCATTTTCCGTTTACGTGTAATCTCTATGGGAAATGTTTTGGTATATCGGTAACGCACTTGACTTCCGACCTCGAGGTCCCGGGTTCGAGTCCGGGCGTCTCCAACAATTTTTTTTCTTCACTTTTTTTTCTTTTTGACCTTTCACTCTACCATCTCCTTTGAATATTAAAACACGTACAATCGCAAATAATGTAATAAACAACCATATTTACTTTATTATTACCCTATTATCACTAGATCCATTACTTTTGGCGTGTAATCCTTATGGGAGATGACTTTTTCTCAAATCTGGATTCTACATTCTTGTCTTTTGCGAGCAATATCGCCGTTATTTCGGCTTGGTTTTTGTTGATTTTTGAGTATGTTGTAGCTGAGACTATACGCTATCTAAATGTTTTCTAATTTTGTTCAGTCTGATGTCATCGTGGTCTGTTGATGATAATCATCAACATCATCATCATCATCATCGTCATCACCATTACTATCAAGATCATCTTGATGATCATCATTGTTTACATGTCTATATAACTTCTCCCTTTCTCAATATAGTAAATATTATAATCTCTCATAAGACTTGAAGACAGACCACCTAATTCGTCCCCATGACGAATTAAATTTCTAGTTTTTCCATTTAGTATTATAGGCAAGCATTTTGCCGAGGTAAGCAAAAACATGAATATTCATGAACACCATGGACTATTCGATTATTAACAGAGGGGTGCAATTGTGCACCACATCAAACTCCCCTACTTCAGTCAAGTATTTATATAGTATTAATGACTGCTTTGAGAGAAATAGTTGTTTTATTACGCTCAAGGGAAGGTTAGAATTGTGCTATTCCCCGAGGCTTGCCGAGGGGAATAGCCCAATTGTAACCTTCCCGAGAGCGTATGAAAACAACTATTTCTCGAATATTAAAGCAGTCATTAATACTTTTATATGCCGAAAAAAAATAGACTAAAAAATGAAAAATTAAAAATATTTATCATTTTGTCGAAGACGGGATTCGAACCCTTGCGTACAACAAGAGGTGTACCGATAACCAACGCTTAGACCACTCGGCTATGGCCCGCCGTTGACATGATTGGCAGTTTTCTCCAATATATACATCAAAATGGATTGAAACCGGCTTCGCGTGTGATGAATGCTTCGCAAAAGCTCCATATACGGACTCTTCTTTTACTTTTGCAATGCATATTGGCACGAACTTAGATCAAGATCTATCGGCAGATGTTGTTTTTTTGTTTTTGGAAGTTTATTTTCGTCTTCATGTCAACAATGCAAGATAAAATTGTCGGTAAGATCGATCGAGATTCAATTGTATTGAAATTACCGACCAATCCTTCGCACACATACGGCATCCTCCATCGCTCAAACCATTTTTTAACATGTAAACCTATGGGGTAACCATGGAGGCTGACCAACTTTTTTTAATAACCATGGTTATTAAAAGTATTGAAATGTTTTATGCATGGTTACCGAGAATTTTACAGGAACAGTTAAAGTTTATGAATGCAATTCGACCAATCAGATGGCTGGATTTCTTAAGTGAGGTATATAAATTGTATTATGTAGTTTGGTAGGTTTATTTTACTAACTATTTAATTACCAGATATCAATGATAGTTAAAAGATATGGAAAAGATTCTTGTATTTTATATTTAGAAAAGCAATCTCACATACAAAATCCCTATCAAGTGTCGTCTGATCCGCCGATTGCCGTCTGCTATATATGCGAACTAGCTACGTTTGTGCTGGCGAAAATGAGACAACCGGAGCAATATGAATTTCAGTGGGACGTATCGTAGTCGAGAAAGAGTAAGGGAATATAATTGGCGTAGCCACAGGGGGAAGAGGGTCGCTTTATAAAGGCTCTGTATTAAATAAAGAGAAAAACAAACTTCAATTTCAGTCGGACGTATCATAGCCGAGAAAGGTTAAGGAACTCTTTCTCAACTACGATACGTCCGATTTTTTGTAAATAAATACCCCCCCCCCCCACCAACACAATAATAACATAATAGTAACGAATAAGACCAGTCTGTAATTAAGACCATTCTATTTAATTTCATGCATTTTCGATATACTCAAATTGGCAACTATTATCTTCTGTCTGGCAGATCATCATTAAAGGTAATACAACGTTTTGGTATGGGGTCATGAATTTGGTTCAAATGAACATATTGGATGCATAATGAGGTCCTACAATATTCAATGATCGTTGTCGTGATTGAAATCGAGTCTAAAGTTATGCAATTGTAAATAATAAGCTCTTTATGTTGTATAGCTCCCTCTCAAGGTCAAGATATTAATCAAGCTATAAACAATATTTCTTGACTAAAATCTACCGATTAGTTGTTCCCGTTCGGAAATTATATATATCAACTAAACAACTGTACGGCCGTAGGCGCTATTTGAAATTTATCAAAATTTACCGGGAGCACCGGTAAATTTTTATATTCAATTTTTCTCGAAAGCAGAAGTAGTTTAGGGGCTAAGTTTTCTAGTGCTTTTAATACATCCACAGGGGCATCCAAATATATCAAAATTGTAAAGAACCGCTATCCACCCAATTTTCACAATTTCCAAAAACTTTGTATTACCTTTAAGGTCGATAAATACACGCAGACATGAGCATCCGCCCGCAACCCATCGTCGGTATGCACTTGTATTGTGCAGCAGTTTGCAGTGAAACCTGTGAGAAAGTACATATCATAATGTCTTCGTTTTAAATGAAAAATACTCTAAAAAGACACAAATTTGACACGAAACAGCTTAAAGAAAGGTAACGCCTTTTAAATCATGTTCACTTTTTGAACAATTGTTGAAGATTTGTTGACTTTTGGTATGTTATAGTAGGTTATCTCCAAGGCGGAGTCACGGGTCAAAGTTTGGATACACTTTTGAACAAGCGCCGGTTTCTGTGGGTTATGTTATCGGTCTGTTTCCATATAATATTAAAGGCTATGTAAGCCATATAGATTTCTATTGGTCCAACAAGATTCTGATCGTTGAATATGGTCTCTATGGGTTTTACTTCTATTGGTCTCTATTGGACGAGATCTAGACCGAATTTTCTGTCGTCTTCTGGTCACTGCTCTCGCATTTCAAAATGGCCGCGCAAACGGTGAACATGGTGTGTGTGTGTGTGTGTGTGTGTGGGCGTGGGGGGGGGTAATTGTCCTCGGGGAGGGGCGTGATTGTCCTCGGGGGTGGTTGTCCTTGGGAGTGGTAATTTTCAGGGATTGTCCTTTGGGGGGTATTTGTCCCGTTGGTAAATGGCCTTGGGAGGGGCGGGGGTGATTGTCCAGGGGGTAACTTTCATCCCTCTCTTTTAATCTCGTTTTGTTTCATTTTATGTTACGCTGTACAGCTTTTTCTTTCTTTACCTCATCATTTTCTCCTTTGTTTCCCCTTCTTTATTTTTTTCTCCCAAATTAAAAGTGTTGCGTTAATTGATGGGAGATTTTATAAATTTTAAGATTATATCAGGTTGCATTCTTTCATTGAATATTTTTTTTTAAGTACTTTGTGTACAAAGGCTACACCCACTTGAACTGGGACAGAAGGCTTTTTGACGCAGTTATTTAGTTAACCCTTTCTGTCCTTGGCGTTCCAGTTGCTGTACTTTTTTTTTTTTTTTTTTTTTTTACTTATACTTGCATAATATTATTGTCTGTTAACCGATTTCCTATGTTATTCCCTCATTGCTACATAAATGATAATGTTTCTCCCAAATAACACCTTTAGTAGACCGGTATACAGTGATAAACGTATTCAAATGTCGTAGCTAATGACGTTAGTTCTGTTCCCGGGATTTGAACGATTTAGGATATTAGACTTCCCTTTTAACGGAGTGAGATGTATTTTGTTACCATGCCAATAAAACATCACATGTTGTTGGAGCAGGAAATACCATGATAGGTATTCTAGGCCTACTTTCCACACCAACAAAATTTATCACTTAATATGTCCCATTTGCAGGCCAAACAAATGAAAAGGTTAAATTCCAAACGGGATTTGAAAGATAATACTGATTTAGATACATGAAATGTTAATAATTCCTGCAAAGTTCTACAGAATTTGATGTTGGCTGCAAAAGGGACATAGTCCCTTTAAAGGAAGTTATAACAGCTTTCGTAAACAAATGTGTTGTGCGTAGTTAAAATAGCAACAGTAGAATATTCAGACATCCATTCATATTTCTGATTGTCTACGTTTGAAAATGAAGGAAAGTTAAATAATTTTTACTAAGCAGTAAATATATACATATATAATTATAACGCCATTTTTTATTTATAAAGTGTATTATTTAAAAAAAAGCCTTTTCTCGCAATTTTTGTTTGTGATACAGCGTGTTTGGCCAAAAAAAAACAACAAACATGTATAGCGTTCTGTTTTTTCGAAAAATAGGAAGGAGGAGGTTCTTTCGCTTACAGTAGGGTAATTTTTCTTTTTTTCTTAAAAAAAAAAATAGGAGGCGGCCCCCAAAATGGAAGCGCGCGGGGACGCTAAACATGTATATTTTTGTTTAATGGCCTTTCCTTCACCGGCTGAGTAAACAGTCTCTTTCCGAGGAAAAGCAAAGGAAGGAAGCGGGTATTAAAGGTCAACTCATATATCATTTGGAAAATAATGACCTCGGACGGAAATAACGAAAGTTGAACATGTTAAAAACCGGTCACATAAATGGCATTGTATTAATTCATAAGTACAAGATAACGATTATTGGTACCAAAGGATATTCATATTTGTATGACATCGATCACCTTACATATATGTCTTATTATCTATGTTAATATAACTACGTTTAGTTATCATTTGTTTGGTATGTTAAAGATACATTGATTTAGTGTTTAAAAAAAAACAGAAATATGTTCATACTATGTAAAGAGTTCATGCATTTTGTGTTGTCTTACTTCTAAAACACCATGAACGAGGAAATAAGTTCTTACACCTTGTGGTGCGAATTGTAATGCCTCAGTAATGTCAAACTGATCAAACTTTTACCTGATTTTTGTTTCCTTTTTTTGTTTGTTTTTTGTTTCCCCCCCCCCCCTTGAAAAAAATCCTGCGTACGCGCCTGGCCTACGTTAGGCCTATCCCCCATCACCACCATCACAAAGTGCATATTGCTTCACGTTTTACTAGCAAAACTACACCATATTTATGATAACAGAAATACACATACTAACCCTTCTCACGTGGTAAACACCCTAGGACCAACACTGCATTCCCCTCGTTTCGCGTAAAGCAATTTGAAACAAAAGTACAAACAAGAAAACAAAACGTGCAACTTTACAAAAATGTTGGTGGAACACGACACCAAATCTTGAAAATTCCCTTGTAGAAATCATGTGCAAATATACACATAAAATGCATGAAGATCAGAAGAAATACTAGAAGGCAATTGGTGATCCCGTTGGTAATATAATGCATATGTAGTGTGTCCTAAATACCTATACAATCACAACCGTTCTTGGATATAAGACGCGATCAATTATTGGAGACCTAGGTTGTACGTACCTTGCAATGCATCTATGTAGGGCGCGTATTAGCGGGTTTTCCACTAGTCGTATGCAGTATGAACAGGCCGCCTGTCTGTCTGTATTGCCAACGTCGAGTGTAGCATGCAAGCTTTATGCAATGATCAAGTTCAACGTCATTGTACAGCTAGAATTCAGCGAGGCGGAATGACCGCGCGTACATTCAGAACACGCGCGAACATTTATGTCAGAGCAATATTGTGTTACAGTATAACCATGAACTATAATAGGGACTTGTAGATTTGACGACGAAAACGTGGACTGTTATATATGTGTGACATCCTTTTAAGGCATTGCCGGGCACTGCCAGTGCCTTATAAAAAGAACGTCACATTGCCGTAACAGGATGTCACATGTGGCAGTCCATGTTCTCGTCGTGCAAATCTAAAAGTCCCTACTGATAGGCTATCTAGAACACTTGAAAGACACACAATAATACCTGCCGGTATAAGAGATCTCTTACAAGGGAAATTCATGAGTTTCAAATGAAAAGAATCAAAGATTTTTTAGGTCTTTACAAAGCTTTATGAAGTAACAATAAGACGGTATATCCACCCAAAATTACAATACATGGTTGATACCTTTCAATGGCTATCAATGTGCCGCTTAAGGTGGGGTGACATCCAAATATAAGTCGATTCCTGTTGATATGCAGGGCTGCATACAACCATTCATATTCATATTCATATTCAAATTTATTGTCCAATGATTGGAAATTTGTTTCATTTGCATGTCGGTACAAGGTTACACATTATAAACATCAATAAGATACATATGGGTACAGAGTAGAACATTTAACTTGGACATAGGTAACAACAAATGCGATAGTTCAACATGCAGACTAAAATTCGATTCATAAATTAAGTAGTTAAATTCAGTTCAAGTTCGGATTAAATTCATTCGCAATTCAGATTAAATACAATTAAAAATTTAAACTAATTCAATTCGTAATTCAGATCAAATCCATTTCAAATCCCGATCACATTCAGTTCGTAATTCAAATTAAAATATAATTAACAAAATCAAATCACATTCAGTTTATAATTCAAACTAAGTAATAAAATTAAATTCATAATTCGGGTTAAGTTAAGTTCACAATTCAAATTCAATACAGTTCATGATTCAGACAGATTCAATTCATATTTCAGGAAATAATTCAATTCAAATCCCGATCGCGTACAATTCATAATTCAGATTAAATTAAATTGACAATTCAGGTTAAATAAATTCATAATTCAGATTACTACAATCTATAATTCACATCAATTCAATTCGTAGTTCAGATTAATATAAAATTAACAATTCAAATCAAATTCAATATATAATTCAAACTAAGTAATTAAATTATATTCATATTTCGGGTTAAATTAAATTCACAATTCAAGTGCAATACAATTTATTCTTCAAACCAGTTCAGTTCATATTTCATAATATAATTCAACTCAAGTTCCGATCACCTAGAATTCATAATTCAAATTAAATTAGTTTACAATTCAGATTAAATGCAAGTTATAATTCAAAAATAGGTGATTACATTCAGTCATAATTCAGATTAAGTTAGGTTCACAGTTCAAATTAAATTCACAATTCAGATTAATTCAGTTTATTATTCAGACTTAGATTAAACCCTCCTCGTTCATCAGCCTGATTGAGCTTGGCACAAATGAATTTAGAAACCTGCTCGTTCTGGACCTTAGAGATCTTAACCTGTTTCCTGACCTCAGGGCTACATAATTATTATTTAAGGGGTGACGGCTGTTATGGTAGATTGATTTCGCCTTGTCAAGTACTCTATTTCTACATATATCTTCGAAGTCTAGATTCTTCCCTACAATTTTTTCCGCTTGTTTAACAATTCTTTTTAGCATAGAAAAGTCTACTTTTCGACATGCTGTGTACCACACAACGCAGTCGTTTACTATTATGCTCTCTATCACAGACTTGTAGAAAAGGTACATTATAGTGCGGTCTACGTGAAAGGAATTGAGTTTACGAAGGAAATATAACCGTTGCTGCCCTTTCTTGTACAGCTCCCTACAGTTGTCATGGGCGTCAATCCTTACGTAATACCTATTGTTCAGGGGGGATGAATAAATAGATCATCCCCCCTGAACAATAGGTATCAATTACAGATCTACGCCCATGCATACATCTCATATATAGGTCAATACGTGCGCTATATAAGAATCCAATATTATTATTATTATTATTATTATATTTTGTTATTGAAACGTCTAAATATATTTCATAGATTTTAAAATATTGTTGAAAATATCTTTCTTAAACCTGCTAAACTCCATCTTAAGAAAATGCTCCAGATCTCATACATCACCAGGGGCCGCCCTGCACAATTTCTACCTTGAAAATATGATTCTGAAAACAAATGGCGGCCATTTTTTAAAAAGGCCGCCATGTATGAATAATGATGTACAATTCTAGAAATCACTCTCTAAAAGAACCTCATTTTACCGTGATGCCATGATATATATCACATTCAATTTATAATTGTTTTTGGATAAGTTTTATTTGCAATTCACATTGTCGAAAAGATAATCTCAAAATAAATACATATTTTTTTTCTTCAATGATACAGAGACATGATTGAGTGAAATGGAGCATCTCATAACATAACATTCCGTAAGATTTCAATTATACTATTCCATTTTCCTTATGGAATTCAATTCTGATCTTTTTAGAAATTAGCCAGCTGTACAGATCATTCAAGAATCTTGAGACAAAAAGGCATTCAACAGATAATGAAATATTGTTTGTTCATTTTGATTACAAAATTTACATATATTTTGATCAAAAATTCCGATTTTATACAAGAAGTAATTCGTAGCAATTTCCCAATGAATAAAGTTTAATTGAAAATTTCTCAATTTGTTATCTTATTGATGATCTATATATCAAATTAGAACGAGACCTTCATATTTCATCATCCGATAATTGTAGTGACAGATGATTTTCCCATTTGAGTTGTTGATCTGTTTCTGACAAAGCAATAGTATAACTACGTATACAAGTAGAGTAACATAGTTTAGAAACTCTTTTGTGTTTAAGGAAATTGTGCAATCGGTCATCATGTGGTTCACTTAATTCATTTTTTCTATAGATTGGCTCCCTATTTCCCCTTTCCATTCATTTGGGACAGCAGATATAAGCGAATTATATACCATAATAGGTACATAACCATATTTCTGAACAATAACTTCAAAAGTTTTTAAATGTCCGTCACGTGTAAAAATATCAGAAATGTTACTCAAGGAATAACTTAACTTACTATAACTTACTTAACGAATTAAACCATTTGTTGACATATATTGGTTTTACATCAGCTGAAATGTGAGAATTGAACCACAGAGGTTGGGATAGTATTTACTTAAACTTAACAGGGTTGTAGTATCTGTACTATGACCATGAAATTAAAACATAATTCCAAAAAGACTCAATATTTGGATTATTTTGATTCTGGCACAAGTTCCATAAAGTAAAGTTTTCCTCGCCAATGTAACGAAGGGACTGTTAAAAAAAAACACTTCCATTTCCCGTTATTTTCTTCATCTAAGAATCGTTTGATCCATGTAATTTTCAATGCTCGATTAAAACATAACATATGTGGCATTTTTAGACCACCATCCTTTGAGTCATTGTATATTAAAACAAAGAACGTTTAATTTTATCAACTTTTGTTTAATCCATACAAATTTAAACAACAACTGTTGAATTTCGTTAAAAAATGTAATTGGTGGGTTTGAGACAGTACATAACAGAAAGTTCAGTTTAGGAATTATCAATGTTTTGAGTACTACAATCTTCCCATATAGTGTAAGGGATCTGCCATTCCAAATATTCAAAAGAGACTTTATTTCATCCAGTTTTGGGACAAAATTTAGGTTGTAGAGATTATAATTATTATTCAATGGAATATTTATGCCTAAGTATAAAAAGTAATCTGTGGACCATTTAAAAGGAATGTTTTGGTACATAGGCATTGTACAATTCCAAGTCTTATAACATTACACTTTTCGACATTAACTTTTAAACCAGACATTTGTTTAATAGTTTTGGGGATGATATGTATACCAATTGTGAATCAAAAAATTTGATTTTTACCATTAAAAAAACAAAAGGGTATACGTTGCGCCAAAATACCTATTTTTTTTTCATATCTAAAAGCTTATCAGGACATCTAACCAAGGAATTTCAGGAAATCTATCCAGAAAGATGATAAATATTATATCGATATTCGAAGTTCATTGCTTTTCTTAGTCAACACGTTAAAGAGCTCGAAAGTTAACACTTTGTTATGAGCTAACATGGCAATTTTGGTTGCTAAGGGCTGTCTTCCCCAAGCAAAGGTAACACAGAGGGCGAAAAAAAAAAATACATCGTGATTAGGTGATATCATCCAGAACATGACTACTGGAAGTGTGAGATGATGCAGTTTTGTTATATTTTGATAATACATAATACACCAGTTTACGGTTAGGGGCGCCATTTTAATTTGCGAGTAAACAAAGCCAATGACCCAGAGGTCATGTATTTATGCGTAAATTAAGATTGCGCCCATGCAAATTATGATGACATCACTGCCTGCGCGCTGCGTTGTGCGCGCACATCATCATTGTTTCAAAGCCAATTACATGTCTGCGCATGCGCACTGATGTAACCGTAAACTGGTGTATTGTCTCTTTTTCCCGTTGCTATGGTGATAATATGCTCAGCCCCAAAAATACATGTTGTGTTCTCAGAAATCAAATTAGGATATAGGTCTAATAATAAATAAAATAAGACCTGTTCCAGGTGACAGAAAGGATTTGCAGTCAGAAATACGTAGGCCTACATATTGCACGATGGGGTTCAAATCTTTCAACCTACCTATTCCCTCATTTTAAATCCCCTCCCCCCCCCCCCCACGTTAAAATCAAGAGAAATTTTGCGATGGGGGCATTATGTTGTGTAGGGCATGGAGTGTTTAATAAGAAATGATGCATGCTATCAGCCGAGTGATAATTAAACTAAGATCTGGGGGGCGTTTCACAAAGCCTTTTTTGAATGACAAATAACAAAAATCAGTGACAAAGCTGCTGATAACCAATCAGAAGCAAGGATTTCAGTAGCTTATAACACAAATTGTCATTTGTCACTTATGACAAGTTTTTGTGAAACGTCCCCCTGGATCCAGTCGATAGTCATGATTTCAAGTCCGACTCATTATGGACGATGGAGTTCAGAATTTGCATCATATTCCTCGCACCCCCACCCCCTTGCGAATTTCCCCTCCTCCTTAAAAACTAGAGCACTTTTTGCAAAGCAGTATTCATAAAGTAAATTGCAAACATAAAAGAGATCGAATAATTTTCACATGGCATCTAAACTATCTTTGAAGTTTATAGTAAATATGTCTGTTATTATGTTATACCTCTTGCCACCACCCCCTCCATACTTTCCATCTAATAAAGCTTTACCTATTCCAATAGCTACAAAGCTTTACAAAAAAAAATAATAATGAAAAAATGGCGATACTTGACGGTTCGTTTAAAAACCTGTACGCATCCTACATTTGTTTTGGTTATATTGAAAGGCATTGATGAAAGTAATGAGAAGCTGCAATCCGAACGCTGTGACATGCCAACCCCCCCCCCCCCCCCCTCTCTACGCCCTCCAACACGCACGCACACTGAAACTGGTTCAAAGCATCATTAATTTGAAAAATAGATCACAAAGAATTCACATAACATTTAAAATCAAATGATACAAAGAAAAGTGTTAAATAACCTGTCTCCCTCTCTAAAACTCTAAATAAATCAGGTAAATAAATCATGAATCAATTAACATGCACCCTCCCCCCTCACGGTCATACAAAATTATTCAGGTAATGCTGGTAGACCTTTTACTTTTAAGGAATCCATCTGTAAACCGTTATAAATCAAATCTGGAGAATTTAGATGTCTCGTGAAAATCATCGTGGAAAGGGTGCGGTACATATCCAATATTCCTCTTGTAATGCTGGTAGACCGTTATCCTTTTAAGTATTCCATCGGGTATACCATTATAAATATGGAGAATGTCGATGTATCGTAAACATCATCATATAAAAATTAGGGCTGTTTGTATATCCAAAATTCTTCAGGTAATGCTGGTAGACCTTTATCCTTTTAAAAAATTTCATCGGGTTAATAACCGTTATAAATCAAATTTGGAGAATGTAGATGTCTCGTGAAAATCATCGTGGAAATGGTCCGGGATATATCCAATATTCTTCTGGTAATGCCGGTAGATTGTTATCCTTCAACAGGACATCCATCCTACTAATAATATCATCTATCAATGAACGCTGCTCCATGGAGAAAGGATCAAACGTCATGCTTGAGTTGGGGGACCTGTGATTAGAGCCCTCAGCGTTGGACAGTGTACAGGTCAAACGTTTCTCGTTGATATTGACCTTTAGGAATTGAAGCATTTTTCGGAGTTCCCACTCCACGCCTTTCTTGAGATTTTCATAAAATACAATGTGAATAGGCTTGTTTTGATGGATGTACAATTCAAGTAGACTCACAAATCTTTTTGACATTCCATTCACAAAATGGCGCCACCCTGTACCTATTGAAAGAGAGAGAGAGAGAGAAAGAGAGAGAGAATTGTATTATGTAGCTTAATACAGGGCTTTCTTGCAAAGCCGTTTTTTATGTACTGAAGAGACAACCCTGTATAAAGAACACAGAATAAATAACTAACTAAATAGACGAGAATAACTCACCTGAGTTATTGAAAAGATGTATCGGGGCATGACCGGCATGAGTACCAGATTTCTTTCGGTTAAACTCAGCAATGAGGGCGCTGTATGGATTCCGTAGAATGATTATAGCACCATCTATCGGTTCTTTTATGTCAGCATGATTCTTGACCACCAAAGCCTGTCCGTTGCAAGGTAGACACTTTTTTAATCGAAAATCTAAATGGAAAATAATGGCGTTAAAAAAGAGTATTTATAATTATTTTGGGATATCGGCATGTATTTAGTGCTCCTCTTATTTTGACACATACCCCTTTTCCTTTAACAAGTTCCCATATGTCCTTTGCAATTAGTGTTCATGTTCCATTCTCATAAGCGCCTTTTCAATCTCTAGTATTAAAGTTCCCCTTTTCAGGTGGGAGAAGCGCCCCTTTTCACTTTTGATGAATGCCCCCTTCACCTCTGATAATTGCCCTATTCAAATCTGAGAGATTCCCCTTTTGCTTTGACAAGTTCCCCTTTTCTTCTGTAAAAAGTAACCCTTCCTCCTTTAATAATAAATAAATAAATAAATAAATAACTACCCCTTTTTAAGTCGGATAAGCGAAACCTTATATTTTCACATGTGCCCCCTTTCCTTTTTAATAAGTGCCCCCTCTCCTTATGATAAGCGCCCCCATTTAAAAAAGAGCCACTTTCACTTATCATAAATGCCCCTTTTCATCTATGAAAACAGTTCCTTTTACTTTTACAAGTGCCCCTTCCCCTCCTGATACGTGCTCTTTTTATCTCTTACCAATGCCCATTTTGTTTTGACACGTCCCCCTTCCTAATAAATTTCCACCTTCCTATTTATAAGTGCCCCTTGCCCCTTTTCATCTTTGATATAAAGTGCCCCTTTTATTCTAACATGTGCCTCTTGTTCTTTTTAATAAAAGCCACTTTCCCCTACTCATGAAAGCCCCCTTTCACCTCTAATAAATTCCCCTATTTTCCATCGACAAATGCCCATTTCCCATTCTTATGAAATCCCCTTTCATCAGTGGTGCGTGCCTCTTTTTTTTTAGGTGTAAGAAGTGCCCCATTTTCACCTCTGATAGTTAGCCTTTGTACTTTGACACGTGCTTCTTTTCTTTTCGAATAAGTGTCTTAACCATTTCGATAAGTTTTCCGTTTTCCTCTCATCCTTAAACGTGCCCCTAATTTCAAGCGACTAAGAGCAATTTCCCCCAAAGTTCGCTCGCTACGCTCAATCGTAGTTATAGATGTTATAATTATGTAACTTATTAAAGATCTTTATGAGAATGTGCTTATAACCCCATCAGGATTGGGATTTTCCTCTTTATAAGATGTAATTTTACGCACTGCAACCTCACAAATCTTAAAAAATTCAGACCATCACACCCAACTGCAAAGTATTATGCTTAAGCAATTATGATGTATACAGAGAAACAATATCATCTCTGATAATGCAATCACAATATAGGGGTATATACCAATGTCTAAAAAATTGTATTTTGTCGCTTTGACATTTCCCTTTGAGGGTGTCCTTTTTTTCTCCAGAAAGTGCCTTTTTTGTTGGTGCCCCCCCACTTTGGAAGTCACTCCATCGCCTCTGCCACTACTGCTACTACTACTACTACTACTACTACTACTATTATTACTACTACTACTAGTACTACTTCTACTACTACTACTAATAATAATAATAACATTAATAATAATAATATAATGATGTATTACGGCTACTATAATTATACATGTACGTACTATCACATGGCTCTCGGCCAATCAGATGCCCTGATTTAAATGGCTTATAACAGTAGCTTGAAGATTCATGGAGTTTGAGTCATCGTACATTTGATCGTTATTATTGCATGAGTTAAACTAGAATTAAATTCTTTACTGTATAATACTTATATAATAATAGTAGCTTGTAACTTGTAATTGATACCGACAGGGCCCTGGAGTATCCAGCATTGTTGGTCGGTGGTGGGGATGGGGGGGGGGGGGTAGACGGACAAGGTACATTCACAACATCACGAATTTACGTGTACATTTAAACACACACACGCACACACCTAGTGGCGGATCCAGGGGGGCCCGGGTCCCCCCCCCCCCCCCTGGTAACAAAAAGGAAGAAAAAAAAAGGGGGGAAGGAAGGGGGGAAAAAAAGGGGGACAAAAAAGAAGGAAAAAAAAGGAAATAAAAGGGAAAAGATATCAAAGGTATCAAAGTATGCTCATCTGACCGTAATTAAATGCCTAAAACCCCTTGACTTCCGGTGTCTCTGCCCCCTGGACCCCACCTAGGGCCAGGCGGACGGCTGTATGCTAATCTGACGGGAGTTAAATGTTTAAAACCCCTGAGCTTCTGGGGTCTCGGCCCCCTGGACCTCACGCCAAATAAGGTATCAAAATATGTTCATCTGACCGTAATTAAATGCCTAAAACCCCTAGGTTTCTGGGGCTCCACCAAATATGCTCATCTGACCGTAATCTATTGCCTAACACCCCTGAGCCTCCGGGGGCTCCGCCTCCTGGACCCCACGCCAATTCGTGACCTGCCAGTGTCACAAATAAGGTATCAAAATATACTCATCTGACGTTAATATAATGTATAAAGCCCCTGAGTTTCTGGGGCTCCGCCCCTAGACCCAACACAAAATTGTATCCTGCCAGTGTCACAAATAAGGTATAAAAATATGCTCATCTGACCGTTATTTATTGCCCAAAACCCCTTAGCTTCTGAAGCCTCCGCCCTGGGAAAAAAACGTATAAAAACATGTTAATTTTCCTTTTTTGGGGGAGAGGCCCCTGGCGCTAAAGAGGGGGGGGGGGGATGCGACTTTTCAAATTTTCGAGGGCCAAAAAAAATAAATGAGTGCTCACTACCCCCCCCCCCCCCCCCCCCCCCCCCCCCCCCCCCCCCTCTCACCACACTGAGCGAAATATTGGCCGGCACGATTTTCAAATTTCGGCACACTAAATTTCAAATTGATTTCAAATTTGGGCCCCCACCGCTAAAAAAATCCTGGATCCACGCCTGCACACACCCTAGCACAAACGCACACACAGGGGTCTTGTCAGGGCACGGGGGGGGGGGGGGGGGGGGGAGGTTGGAATGGTATTAAGGTCTTAAGACTCCTAAGTTCCATGGTGGGTTACATTTTTTTTGTCAGGAGGGCGAGAGGGGCCTGGTTCGTGCCCCCTGTGTATACGCCCATTTGCTAAGGGGAGGGGGGGGGGTAAATATATATGAGAGGTCTATTATAGAAACCTGTTGAGTGTTGTACGTTGTAGACGCTGGCTGCAGGGAACCCAGTCGAACTTTGGAGAAGCCATCTAACCCACGTGTTCCCGCTGCCTGGTACACTAGCCAGGGCGATGTAAGGGAAAGTCCCCGGGGGCATGAACCTATAGTCACTGCATCCAGTGGCATCCGAACTGCTATTGTTTGGAGGGAGATCTGAGAGAGAGAGAGAGAGAGAGAGAGGGGGGGGGGTGGAGGGAAGAGAGAGTGAGAGGGAGGTGGGAAGAGAGAGTGAGGAGGGAAGAGAGAGCGAGAGTGAGGAGGGAAGAGAGAGCGAGAGGGGAAGAGAGGGGGAGGGAGTTAGAGAGAGAGAGTGGAGGAGTTTTTTTTTGGGGGGGGGGGGTGGGACATAAATAGAAATAAGTATGTTCCATCATTTAATTGAAATACTTAAATAATGTTAAATACATTTCATATATCATTCTCTGATCTCACCGATCAATCAACTTTTTTGTATCACACAATAATTCTTTGTGACTATTTATTTATATCAGTCATGATCGCAAATGTTCGCCGCCTATTGAATAGCACAATGAGAAAGTATATCATTTGATACAAAGTACAACAGGCCCTGATATTGCCCTTGAGTTGATCGTGATCGTATTTTCATCAACGCTACTATTTCTAAATTATTCATATGCTAAATTAAATTGGCGATACATTTTTTTCGTAATGTAATCGAATTTGATGCATAATATAGACTAAGCACTATAATACCCCCTCCCCCCCCCCCCGTCGAATTTTTGCCGCTACATCAAAACCCCTGAACCTTTGGCGCTGAAATTTCAAGAGTCGTTTTCCTCATGTCTCCCGCACATTTTGATACCAAATTTGTTATGGGCAAACCTATGGTTCGGGTGTTGGGTGACAAAATATCATTACATGTTTATTAAAATATGTAATTCTCACAATTTTGCGTGTGTAAGTATATTTCCCCCCCCCCCCCAAAAAAAAAAAAAAAAATAAATAATAATAATAATAATAATAATAATAATAATAATAATAAAAATAAATAAATAAAAAATATTAAAAAAATAAAAAATGAAAAATGCATATTGTCATAACAATATTAATACTAAATGAATAAACATAAAAGAAAATAAAGATTACTGTCTCATTCAATATACTTCAATTTATCACCATGCTAATTTTTCACATTAATTGGACCTTCCTAGGCCCTTTTTACGATTAAATACGTATATACAACTGGTTAAGAAAACCTGTCGCTAGGTCAACAAATTTGGAATACATTTTAAAAATAGTTTTTCGAAAGGGGGCGGGGCGAGCAATTTACCGTTGGTCACGTGCCCCATTTTACGTCTGTGTTCTTCGGTTTCCCTTATCAAAGATACGTTATCCGGTGACGTCATAATAGTACTCCAAAACCATACGACAAGGAGAAAAATTGTTACTATCACCACGGCATCGCGCGTGAGTGCTGTGTATCCCATCCTTCTTGATTCACTGTAGTATAGAGGTTCGAAAGGCAATGCAAAGATGAAAAGGTGTATTGATAACAATGATGATGAGAAGATAATTAAAGTAAGAACAATAACACTAACAAATAATAATAATAACAATGGTTTATATAGCGCAGATACTATAATATATATACAATAAAATGATGCTCGATCCGTACTTTTAATTAATATTCATTTTTTGGGCGTAATTCCGAACTCCCAGCACAACTCAGCACTTTCATATGTACACTGTCGCTCATAAAGTTGGAATATTTTTGTTTGACCCCCAATTCATGGAATTATTTTAAAAATAATTTAAAGATAATAGATCTAGATAATAGTATACATTCTCAGATTTTATTGAATAATAATTGGACAATGTGTGTTTTGCGTGGCTGCTAAAGCATGTGTATGCTACTATGCTTATCAACTAGGGAACCAACGCTGTTAAGTCATAAATGACAGTAATGAGGATTAATGCCCCACAAAAGGGCACTGATATAGCACATCGACACGGTTTTGATCCTGGGGCCTCACAGTTACGAGGCCATTGCTTTGTCACTGAACCATGACTGTTCGCAGCGGGGGCTAGGTTAGGGGGCAGTTTCCATAAATAAAATTTAAAAAAAGAAAATGCAATAAATTTTCAATAATTTATTGCACTTTACCCCGGTTCCCAACATAACAAAATCCTCTGTGTGCCCATGCCTTGAGCCATAATGCATGGCCACCCAGAGGATTTGTAACTGTGAGGCCCCAGGATCAAAACCGTGTCGATATGCTATATTAGTGCCCTTTTGTGGGGGCATTAATCCTCATTACTGTCATTTATGACTTAAGGGCGTAGGTCCCCTAGTTGATAAGCATAGTAGCATACACATGCTTTAGAAGTCATGGAAAACACACATTGTCAAATTATTATTCAATAAAAACTGAGAATGTATACTATTATCTAGATGTATTATTTTAAAATTATTTTTAAAATAATTCCATAAATTGGGGTAAAACAAAAATATTCCAACTTTATGAGCGACAGTGTACTGCATGTTTATATGTATATTTAACTAAAGGCGTCATTAGAGGGACATTTGGAGTGAAAAATGATTCATTAAGTAGACATTGTCATTAGGAGGACAATTTGGTGTCCTCTTTACGTTTTTTACGTTTTATTTCTCATAGCAGGCCTACTTTTGTTATACAGTGTGTCCCGAAAAAAACTATACACTTTTGAAATGGCTGCCGAATAAAAAATATATGATTCTAGGGGGGAAAGTTGTATATGTATGGAAAGTCCATAAACTCAACTTTCATATGACACCAACAAGTTTGAAAATAATTCATGCTTGGGTGAGCACTGCTCACTTTTGTAAAGGGTATGAAAATTAGGTTGCGCAGGAATTAGCCTTTCAATGTGTGAGAGGTAAATCCTTTGGAGCTTACAACATTGAGGGTGATATGATAAATTCATGATTTGCTGAGTGAATTCCATGGTTTATTAAACCAAACTTTTATGCACGGAACAGGAATTTCATTTTTCTATTGTAGCATTGTAACTTTCCCTGGTAGACTCAGTGGTGTGTTCATGAGAGTTAGGATGGGGTGATGGTACATGTTGTAATTTCCAGGTTACAAACTGTTATTTTTTACATTTGTGACTTTGAATAAAAACCTTCACTCCACATTTCAGTTACCATTTACCTGAAGAATAAGTAGCCGACATCTTGGACATTCCTTTTTTCAACAAACCCTATTTGAATATTCGATTTACATTATCCCTACCTGGGTATTGAATAAATCAATGAGATGTTCAACTAATCTTACAATAATTGAAATTTGGGGTGAAGGTTTTTATTCAAAGTCACAGATGTAAGAGAATAACAGTTTGTAACATGGAAATTACAACATGTACCATCACCCCATCCTGACTCCCATGAACACACCACTGAGTCTAACAGGGAAGTTACAGTGCTACAATAAAAAATGCAATTCCTGTTCACTCATGCATAAAATGTTAATCCCATAAACCAAACATTTCACTCAGCAAACCCAAACTCATCACAATTGATCATAAATTGGTCATATCATCCTCAATTCCGTAAGCTCCAAAGGATTTACCTCTCACAAATTGGAAGGCTAATTCCTGCGCAACCTAATTTTCATACCCTTTACAAAAGTGAGCAGTACTCACACGAGCATGAATTATTTTCGCAACTTTTGGTGTCATATGAAAGTTGAGTATATGAGCTTTCCATACATATATAACTTTTCCCCTAGAATCATATATTGGTTATTCGGCAGCCATTTCAAAAGTGTATAGTTTTTTTCGGGACACACTGTATATCTCTCTCTATATATATGTAATTTTACTAAAGGCGTCATTGGAGGGACATTTGGAGTAACAAAATTGAGTAAATAAGGAGACATTAGGGTTAGGGTTAGGGTTAGGGTTAGGTTTAGGGTTAGGATTAGGATTAGAGTTAGGATTTTTATGATGTCCACTTAATGTACCATGTAGGGTATTATATATTTATATATATATATATATATATATATATATACAAACACACATGTATATAATTAATTTTATGTTAACACTGATTATGATATTACTACAGCTCATAAAAAGAGGAAATGCATGAAATAATATTTCCTTCATCCACATGGGACATTTAAGTGCTTTTGGAACAAGAAAAGCTTAAGAAACAGGCCAATATGCATCTACTTAATGTATTGGAAATCTTGAAGAGTATGCTGAATGGTCAAGCGCTAGCTCACACATCCCGAAAAAATTGTTATAACAACAGTGAGTATTATTATGTGTGATGTCAATAAACCAGAACTAAGGTACTTACCGCAGAAACTCGGTATACGTCGTATATTGCCGTTATAGTCCTTCTATATAAAAACGAAACAGTTAAACAGACTTCAAAACAGTTTAAGAGTCGTCGTGTGTACAAAATACAACAAGATACAATTAGCTATCCAAATAAAAGGCGTAGAACGTAATGTAGCGAGATAGAGATAGACTTGGGGAGAAATCGGTTTTATTGATCGTTATATACCTCACTTAAGAAATCCAGCCATCTGATTGGTCGAATTGCATTCATAAACTTCAACTGTTCCTGTAAAATTCTCGGTAACCATGCATAAAACATTTCAATATTTTTAATAACCATGGTTATTAAAAAAAGTTGGTCAGCCTCCATGGTTACCCCATAGGTTTACATGTTAAAAATGGTTTGAGCGATGGAGGATGCCGTATGTGTGCGAAGGATTGGTCGGTAATTTCAATACAATTGAATCTCGATCGATCTTACCGACAATTTTATCTTGCATTGTTGACATGAAGACGAAAATAAACTTCCAAAAACAAAAAAACAACATCTGCCGATAGATCTTGATCTAAGTTCGTGCCAATATGCATTGCAAAAGTAAAAGAAGAGTCCGTATATGGAGCTTTTGCGAAGCATTCATCACACGCGAAGCCGGTTTCAATCCATTTTAATGTATATATTGGAGAAAACTGCCAAGCATGTTAACGGCGGGCCATAGCCGAGTGGTCTAAGCGTTGGTTTTCTGTACACCTCTTGTTGTACGCAAGGGTTCGAATCCCATCTTCGACGAAATGATAAATATTTTTAATTTTTCATTTTTTAGTCTATTTTTTTCCGCTATAGACTCTGCTCATCTTGAATGAGCACTGGCTGGACTGCCCTCATCGATCAATGAATGATCACTGGCTGGACTGCCCTCATCGATCAATGAGACAATAGGGAAGTTTGGGGGTCATCATGTGTCTGCAGGAACAAATGTGCGACTGTTAAGATGCTTGTGGTTGGAACATTTCAAAGGGACTTTGACAATAGGCATGAATTATTTAAGGTTGAACATTCAATTGTACTACAAATCGATGTAGACTGAGTAGAAGACAGGCAGAATAATCTTGCATATAAACATGCATTTGAATTTTGAAGTAGAAGTAGTAGAAGCAGTAGTAGCAGTAGTAGCAGCAGCAGTAGTAGTAGTAGTACTATTAGTAGTAGAAGTAGAAGTAGTAGAAGTAGTAGAAGTAGAATAGCAGGAGTAGAAGTAGTAGCAGTAGTATTAGTATTAGTAATAGTAGTAGAAGTAGTAGAAGTAGTAGAAGTAGTAGAAGTAGAATAGTAGGAGTAGTAGTAGTAGTAGTAGTAGTAGTAGACGTAGTATGCTTCGGCAAATTCACCTGTCATTTAGAAATCAGTGTATCTACGACTGAAAACTAAAATCTTTTAAAGATCAGTGTATAAATACAAATAAAATAAAGCCAGAATAATCTTGTTTGAACATGCGTTTGAAATTTGAACTCTGAACTTTGACCTGATAATTGGTGGTCATCCCCTTACACCTGAAATGTAAATGTACAGTTCGAAGATGATGGTGAACATGTCATTCATCATTCAGGTTTAAGGAGGTAGAATTCTACTTAAGCCATTTGCGAAATCCAACCAAATGTATGCATATATTTATAAAGAGAAGGTTCATTGAATTCTGGGGAGAAGTAAAAACGGAAATTGTGAACGTTTTTATTGTTATTATGTGGAAGTGTGGAAGAACATCAGAGATAAAATGTTCCTTTAAAAGCATGGCTTTTCAAATACCTTTGTATTCTGAAGATGAAATATGTGACTCTTAAAAATGAGGACCACATTTTATGCCACATGTTTGTGTAGTCCAATATACATCTTTCTGTGAACAGTGCTTGTTACTTCGACCAAGAATGGACCAAATTACTTATCATTTTGATGATTCCAGAACCCAATTCTTTCCCTTTTCCCCTTTAGCTCGCTCTCTCTTCCAACTCCTCCTTATATGGGGATGTTGCACAAAACTTGCATCAGTGACAAATGACAGTTGCTGTTATAAGCTACTGAAATCCTTGCTCCTGATTGGTTATCAACAGATTTGTCTCTGATATTTGTCATTTGCCATTGAAAAAAGGGTTTGTGAAACGGGTCCTTGATCTTTCACCTCTCCTCCTCCTTTTTCTTGTCTATTCTACTCTGTTCCCTTTCCCTCTCTGCCCTTGCACTAAACTCGTTACCCCCCCCCCCCCCCCTCTTTCATTCTTGAATTCAAGTTTGACTTTTTCCGAAAAGGGGACTAATAGCTTTACAAGCTCTGCTTATTTTATAGGTTCTTCCACTTTTTCTCAAATTATGATGTAATTAAGAATGATTATTTTTTACAATTCTGTTATAATGATGCAATGTATATTATGTTCACTAACTTGTACATCATTTAAGAATTGCACCATTATTTTTGTACCCAATACACTGTTTTTTTTTGTTTATGTTTTATTATTGATGTTATGTGATATGAGAAAGTGCAACCAAAATTTGAACCTTGAACCCCGATCAATTATCGAGGGTTCAGTGACACAAAGACGTAACTCCATATTTTGCAAAAATGAGTATTTGATATCAAAATATTCAGAAAAATGTGGGCTTTCCAAGAAACACAAAGACTTAACTCCACCCAACACCTCATTGAAGTCAATGAGACATAGACTTAACTTGATCCTTAAAGCCCAAGTGTTCACACATAGCCTACACCACTTTTTCTCAAAATGGCTAAAATGGAGTTACGTCTTTGTGTCACTGACCCCTCGATATGATGTCCTCTCCTGGGGGATGTTTCACAAAACTTGTCATCAGTGACAAATGACAGTTGTTGTTATAAGCTACTGAAATGCTTGATTCTGATTGGTTATCAGCAGATTTGTCACTGATATTTGTCATTTGTCATTGAAAAAAAAGGCTTTGTGAAACGGGTCCCTGCTCAAAGAGTGAGGAGATGCTTTGGGGAAGAGTGGTTGAAATAGCTTTAGGGATTTGGTAACTTTGTCTCAGATTCTGAAACAAAATCCTGGATTTAAGTAGCTCATGCTGCAATGATAATTATAAACCTTTAGGTCAGTCAGGAACCCCATGACTTTTACAAGCCGATTGCCTGTCTGATTATCAATATATTTATGATCGGAAATCGAAATTTCATTTTGCGTTTTCCTAACGGTTTTTATAACACGACTGTCTATGAGGGGAAATGAGTATGGCAATTTAAAACCGGTCACTCAAAGATTTTTACTTTTTTGAGGGACTTCGTGATCAGTTTGAAGCGCAATTTTTTGAGGGCTTCAATATTACACCATATCACAGACACTGATAACACGCAGGGCCATGCATCTCAGGTTTAACATTGTTAAACGATGCCTTTAAAATTTTGTACAAATATCCGATATTGAATTCTGTCGATAACTGAAAGCCAGTGTAGTTTAATTCAATTCAATTAAATTCAAAATGGTTTATGTCAAATAAAACTTCCGTCGCGGCGCTTAGCCGAATTACAAAAGTTTACAATCAAAATTAACAACACATAATGTAATATATAACAAAGCATAACATGATATATTGAATTTGAAAAATAAATCAGTATAACTACGAGAAATATAGCTTATTGCAACATATGGAAACATAAATTAGAAAGAAATCTTAATTAAATAGCATAAAGTTCTACTGAAATCATGTGAAAGAAGAAAGACTGAAGTAAGCAGTAAACGGTAGATGGAGCAGTGTAGCCTATGTGGTGGAAAATATCGAGAGTAAAACTGAAAAGTGAGGAGTAATGTTTGCAAATACACTTTAACTTATTGAAATTAAGAGTGGGAGAGATTTAACGAGGAAGAGTAAAGGCTGAGAGGGGGAAAGGTATAGGAAGAAGTAGTAGTAGAAAGCGTCATCTCAAAAGCTTTACCTATTCCAATAGCTACAAAGCTTTAAAAAATGAAAAATGAAAAATGAAAAAATGGTGATACTTGATGGTTTGTTTTAAAACCTGTACGCGTCCTACATTTGTTTTTGTTATATTGAAAGGCATTGGATGAAAGTAATGCTAACCTGCAACCCAAACGCCACTACCGTTTCTGTGACAAACCAATGCCCCCCCCCCCCCCTCCCTACGCCCTCCAACACGCATATACACTGAAACTGGTTCAAGCATCATTAATTTGGAATATAGATCACAAAGAATTCACAAAACATTTAAAATCAAATGATACAAGGACAAGTTGTAAATAACCTGTCTTCCCCTCTAAAACTCTAAATAAATCCAGATAAATAAATCATGAATCAATTAAAATGCACCCCCCCCCCCCCCCGAAAAAAAGAAAGCTGTTGAGCTATCGCAGAGTTTGTGGAATCTCTAGTATTATTTAGGTATAATACTGATTAACTACTATCACACAAAGCACACATGAATGATATCCATATATGTTAATCTCGAGAATACCGATATATCGTAAACATAAAGATCGTATATCCAATATCCTTCTGGTATATAATTTCAGTTTCAGTTTTTATTTTTCATTCCCAACAGAACAGTTATTTTTGACAAAAAATCAGATATACAATTCAACATTCAATAATATGATACATTTTGCATGGTTTAAAGTTGTGAAATAGAAAGTATACATAAATATCCGGTATAGGCCTAATGGGTTTTAATTTTTTTTTAAATATAAACCTGTGGAAATGGAGAGATTCACTGAAAAGCAGAGCTTATAAAATGTGGATCCCTCAAAATAATGACAAACATATTTTTTGTAACATGTAAATATATCGACTTGAAAAAAGAAATATGCATAGATTAACAAGAAGTGGCAGAATAATAATACATCTATAAATCAGTAATTTGAAAACTTGTTACAATAAAATAAAGTGAGCACTGGAAAGGTTAACAGAGACATTGACGACTGACAGATAAGACATAAATAATAATAATTAAAAAAGAATATATAAGACAACAGAAAATAAAGCAAGGAAAAAGATAAATGGAAGAATAGAAAATGTTGCGGCATATGTGATGAGTAAAGAAAAAGGGAGGAGAGGTGGAGAAGAGAAGAAAGAAGAGAGAGAGAGAAAGAGAGAGAGAGAGAGAGCACGATGTGCACAATGCAGGGGGTAGTGACCACTATTATAGAAAGATACATACAGAGCGTAAAAAAAGTAAAAGAAGTTAAAGACACAATTTCAATTTCCTCTTAAATTAATTCAGAGAGGGGGCAAGTTGAATGTCAAAATGAATAGAGTTCCAAAATTTGGGGCTGTTGAATTAACGTGTTTTGAGCTAAAAGGGTTCCCAGCAAAGGTTATTGAAAGTCATTACAATGCCGAGTTGGGTACTTATGAGAGGATTTATAAAGGGTGAACATTATCATCGAAAACGAAAGGAAGCATGTTGTTATTATAAGAATACATGAATTTGCCTTACTGAAAGAGATAAAGATCTTTAACTTTCAATATTTTATTTTTAAAGTAAAGAGGATCGGTATGAGAGCGAAAATGAGAAAGACAAATGATACGAGGAGCTTTATTTTTTAATAATGAGATTCTGTTTAACAAATTTATGTGTGTATTACCCCACACCAGGAGTCCATAATCTAGATATGGTAAGACCAGCAAAGAATATTAGCGTAATTAAGAAAGATAAAGGGAGATGAGTTGTTAATCTATTCATGACACCAATATTACGAGAAATAATACAGATGTTGTCAATATGGAGAGTTTATTGTCGACTGTTACGCCCCAAAACTTAGTGATAGAAACACTCTCCAATGGGACGTCATCGAATACAATGTTGCCTGGCAGTGAATCTATAGTATTACTGAACAACATATAATTAGTTTTTTTAGAGATCAAGTGAAAGTTTGTTTGCTCTAATCCATTGTAGAATCTTTGGTAGTTCAGAATTAACCGTTTGCATAAGGGTGTATGGACTGTTGTGGGAAAAGAACAGATTCGTATCGTCAGCAAAAATTATAAACGATAAAATATGAGATGACCTGCAGAAATCATTTATATATAAAGAATAAATAAAAGTGGACCTAGGAGGCTTCCCTGTGGAACGCTACAGCTAACATTACATAATTCTGATGCCAATCGTTTAAAAATACATATTGCTTTCTGTTAAAAAGATAGTTACTAAACCACTCCAAAGCTTTTCCACGTACGCCGTAATGGGAATGTAATATATCGTGGTTTATTGTGTCAAAGGCCTTGAAGAAGTCGAGGAAAATACCAACCATATGAGAGGATTTGTCAATAGCATGAGCTACTTTCTCCACAAAAGATAATAAAGCATGAATGGTACTACACTGTTGGTCATAATGGTAGAATAATTATTTTTACCCCAATTTATTGAATGATTTTGACAATGATTTATTTCTTATAGATCTAGATAATAGTATACATTCTCAGATTTTATTGAATGACAATTGGCGAGTGTTTGATTTGCGTGACTGCTAAAGCATGTGTGTGCTAATCAACTAGGGGACCTACGTCCTTAAGTCATAACTGACAGTAATGGGGGTAATGCCTCATACAAGGGCACTTATATAGCATATCGATACGGTTTTTTATCCTGGGGGCTCACAGTAACGAGGCCATTGCTTAGCCAATGAATCATGACTGTACGCAGCGGGCGCTAGGGTACGTCGACGCCCCCACAAAAACAAAAAATCAAAGAAAATGCAATAATTTTTCAATAATTCATTGCATTTTTCCCCGACCCCCAACATAAACAAAATCCTCTATGTGGGCATGCCTTGAACCATAATGTATGGCCCTACAGAGGAATTTTTCCTATTGGGGGTCGGGGGAAAATGTAATGAATCATTCATAATTTATTGTATTTTCTTTGTTTATTTGTGTGTGGGGGGGGGGGGGCGTCGACGTACCCTAGCGCCCGCTGCGTAAAGTCATGATTCATTGGCTAAGCAATGGCCTCGTTACTGTGAGCCCCATGCTCAAAACCGTGTCGATGTGCTTTATTAGTGCCCTTTTATGAGGCATTAATCCCTATTACTGTCAGATATGACTTAATGACGTAGGTCCCCTAGTTAATTAGCATAGTAGCACACACATGCTTTAGCAGTCACGCAAACAAACACTCCCCAATTGTCATTCAATAAAATCTGAGAATGTATACTATTATCTAGATCTATTAGGAATAAATCATTGTCAAAATCATTCAATAAATTGGGGTAAAAATAATTATTCTACCATTATGACCGACAGTGTAGTACCATGTATCGTAAACATCATCGTGGAAAGGGTCCGGGATATATCCAATATTCTTCTGGTAACGCTGGTAGATTGTTATTCTTCAAGATGACATCCATCCTACTAATAATATCATCTATCAATGAACGCTGCTCCATGGAGAAAGGATCAAACGTCATGCTTGAGTTGGAGGTCCTGTGATGAGCGCCCCCAGCGTTGGACAGTGTACAGGTTAAACGTTTTTCGTTGATATCGACCTTTAGGAATTGAAGCATTTTTCGGAGTTCCTTCTCCACGTCTTTCTTGAGATTTTCATAAAATACAATGTGAATAGGCTTGTTTTGATGGATGTACAATTTAAGTAGACTCACAAACTTGTTGGGCATTCCATTCACAAAATGGGGCCACACTGTATCTATAGAAAGAGAGAGCGAAAGAGAGAGAGAGAGAGATAGAGAGGGAGAGGGGTTAGTTTAATAGCTTTGGCCGACGCATGAAGTGTCTATTGCTACGTCGGCAAGTTTTAATGAAACTAATCATGTGAAACATAATACGTATTGTACTTTAAAAACAATAAGTTGTCTGTGCGTTTCACATGTATTTTAATTTTATTACATAATACAGGGCTTTCTTGCAAAGCGGTTTTGTATGTTTTGAAGAGACTACCCTGTATAAAGAACACAGAATAAATAAATAACAAAATAGACGAGAATAACTCACCTGAGTTATTGAAAAGATGTATCGGGGCATAACCGACATGATCTTTACCAGATTTCCTTCGGTTGAACTCAGCAATGAGGGCGCTGTATGGATTCCGTAGAATGATTATAGCACCATCTATCGGTTCTTTTATGCCAGCATGATTCTTGACCACCAAAGCCTGTCCGTTGCAAGGTAGACACTTTTCTTCTCGAAAACCTAAAGGGAAAATAATGGCGTTAAAAAGAGTATTTAGAATTATTTTGGGATATCGGCGTGTATTTTAAACTACAGTAAAACCTGCTTTGGCGACCACCTGTATAGAAAAACCCCCTGTCTATATAAAGACCACTATTCGAGTCTACTTTGAGCGGTCTTTATATTATATTTCACTGTGCATTAATATCTTTACTGAAAAAATCCAATATCCATATCAGCTTTTTGAATAAGATGAATAATAATGATACAATTATATTTACCGATAATAGAAGTGATTATGATATGAATGAAATTAAGTTTGTTAATGATAATGATGACGATGATGATAATGATGACGATGATGCTGATACTAATACCACCACGACTACTACTACTATCACTACTACTACTAATACTACTTCTACTATTATAATGATAATAATTTAACTCATTACTACTGCCACTACTATGAATCCTACGTACTACGTACTATACTACTTCTACTACTACTACTACTACTACTACTACTACTACTACCACTACTACAACTACTCCTGCTATTCTACTTCTACTACTTCTAAGACTTCTACTACTACTACTACAACTACCACTACTATAACTACTACTACTACTACTACCAGGGGCGGATCCAGCCGGCGGCAGGGGAGGGGCCCAATTCGTGAGAAAATATTTAGCGGCGAAAAAGCAGGCCGATAATTCGCTCAGGGGGGGGGGGGGGGTAGTGAATCGCGCCGGCCGATAATTCGCTCAGTGTGGGGGGGGGGGGGGGTTAGTGAGCACTATTTTTTTGTTGTGGGGGGGGGGGGGCCTCGAAGAATTGCATCCCCCCCCCCTCCTTGAGCGCCAGGGGAGGGGCCAATCTCCAAAACAAATGGTAAAATTAACGAGTATTATCATCATTAGGCCTACTTTTATTATTCTTATTTTCTATCATTCATTTAGAGGACAAACGTGATTTAACATCTGTCTTGTGTAATCATTTGTATAATCATTTTGAAATATATTAACATGAATATTTCATAAATTCATATGTGTGAATTGTTATAGGAAAAGGGTAATATAGGTCTGGGACTAGAGTATGGCAAAGTTATTAGGTAACGGGCACTGGGGCCCGTTTCAGAAATTGTTATTCATAACAACTGCTAAATTACTATGACAATTTGCTCTCGGCCAATCGGATGCCATGATTTCAGTAGCTTATAACTTGTTATTGATATCAAGTTTTATGAAACAGAGCCCTGATGTATCCAGCATTGTTGAACGGTGGTGGTGCGGTGGTGGTGGTGGGGGGAGGGGGGAGGGGTAGACGGACAAGGTTCACACACGAAATCACGAATTCAGATGCATATTTAAACACGCATACACACTCACCCACACAAACACACGCACACACACACACATACACACACCCACATACCCACGCACCCAAACAGAGGTCTAGTCAGGGGTGGTGGGTGACATTTTTTGTCAGGAGGGTGGGAGGGGCCTGGTTCGTGCCCCCTGTGTATATACGCCCATTTGCTAACGGGGGGGGGGGTAAATATATATAAGAGGTTTATTATAGGAACCTGCTGTGTGTGGTTCGTTGTAGACGCTGGCTGCAGAGAACCCAGTCGTACTCTGGAGAAGCCATCTAACCCACGTGTTCCCGCTGCCTTGTACACTAGCCAGGGCGATGTAAGGGAAAGTCCCCGGGGGCATGAACCTATAATCACTGCATCCAGTGGCATCCGAACTGCTATTGTTTGGAGGGAGATCTGAGAGAGAGAGAGAGAGAGAGAGAGAGAGAGAGAGAGAGGAGGGAAGAGAGAGAGAGTGTGGTGGGAAGAGACGGGGAGGGAGTTAAAGAAAGAGGGGAGGGTGAGAATGGGAGAGAGGGGAGGGGTGGAGGTTTTTTTTTGGGGGGTGGGACATAAATAGAATTCCATCATTTAATTGAATTACTTAAATAATGTTAAATACATTACATATATCATTCTCTGATCTCACCGATCAATCAACTTTTTTTGTATTATACAATAATTCTTTGTGATTATTTATTTATATCAATCATGATCACACATGTTCGCCGCCTATTGAATAGCACAATGAGAAAGGATATCATTTGAACATGACACAAAAGTACAACCGGCCCTGAAATTGCCCTTTAGTTGATCGTGATCGTATTTTCCTCGACGCTACTATTTCTAAATTATTCATATGCTGAATTAAATTGGCCATTCATTTTTTCGTAATGTAATCTTATTTGATGCATAATATAGACTTAACACTATAATGCCCCCCCCCCCCCCGTCGAAATTTTGCCGCTGCATCAAAACCCCTGAACCTTTGGCGCTGAAATTTCTCCCGCACATTTTGATACCAAATTTGTAATGGGCGAACCTATGGTTCGGGTGTTAGGTGACAAAATATCATCACATGTCTATCAAAATATGTAATTCTCACAATTTTGTGTGTGTAAGTATATTTCCCCCCCCCCCCCCCCCCCCACCAAAAAAGAAATGCATATTGTCATTAAAATATTGATACAAAATAAATAAACATAAAAGAAAATAAACATTACCATCTTATTCAATATACTTCAATATATCACCATGCTAATTTTTCACATTGATTGGACCTTCCTAGGCCCTTTTTACGATTAAAGGTGTTATTGTATTTGTTATTTTGACTATTGAAATACACTAGCTAATATATAACTGGTTAAGAAAACCTGTTGCTAGGTCAACATGTATAAATTGGAATACATTTTAAAAATGATTTTTCGAAAGGGGGCGGGGCGAGCAACTTACCGATGGTCACGTGCCCCACTTTACGTCTGGGTTCTTCGGTTTCCCTTATCAAAGATACGTTATCCGGTGACGTCATAATAGTACTCCAAAACCATATGACCAGGAGAAAAATAGTTACTATCACCACGGCATCGCGCGTGAGTGCTGTGTATCTCATCCTTCTTGATTCACTGTAGTATAGAGGTTTGAAAGGCAATGCAAAAATGAAAAGGTGTATTGATAACAATGATGATGAAGATGATGATTAGAGTAAGAACAAGAACAATAACAAATAATAATAATAACAATGATTTATTTGGCGCAGATACTATAATATATAAACAATTAAATGATGCTCGATCCGTACTTTTAATTAATATTCCTTTTTTGGGGGCGTAATTTCAAACTCCCAGCACAACTCGGTCCTTTCATAATGTACACTGTCGCTCATAAAGTTGGAATATTTTTATTTTACCCCAATTCATGGAATTATTTTTAAAAAAATAAAAAAAATAATAGATCTAGATAATACTATACATTCTCAGATTTTATTGAATAATAATTGGACAATGTGTGTTTTGCGTGGCTGCTAAAGCATGTGTATGCTACTATGCTTATCAACTAGGGGACCAACGCCCTTAAGTCAGTAATGACAGTAATGAGGATTAATGCCCCACAAAAGAGCACTAATATAGCCCATCGACACGGTTTTGATCCTGGGGCCTCACAGTTACGAGGCTATTGCTTTGTCACTGAACCATGACTGTTCGCAGCGGGGGCTAGGTCAGGGGGCAGTTTCCATAAGTAAAATTTTAAAAAGAAAATGCAATAAATTTTCAATAATTTATTGCACTTTACCCTGGTTCCCAACATAACAAAATCCTCTGTGTGCCCATGCCTTGAACCATAATACATGGCCGTCCAGAGGATTTGTTTATGTTGGGGACCGGGGTAAAATGCAATAAATTATTGACAATTTATTGCATTTTTTTTTTTAAACTTGTGGAAACTGCCCCCTAACCTAGCCCCCGCTGCATACAGTTATGGTTCAGTGACAAAGCAATGGCCTCGTAACTGTGAGGCCCCAGGAATAAAACCGTGTCGATGTGCTATATTAGAGCCCTTTTGTGGGGGCATTAATCCTCATTACTGTCATTTATGACTTAAGGGCGTAGGTCCTCTGGTTGATAAGAATAGTAGCATACACATGCTTAAATATCAGTCACGGAAAACACACATTTGCAAATTATTATTCAATAAAATCTGAGAATGTATACTATTATCTAGATCTATTATTTTCAAATTATTTTTAAAATAACTCCATAAATTGGGGTAAAACAAAAATATTCCAACTTTATGAGCGACAGTGTATATTTAACTAAAGGCGTCATTAGAGGGACATTTATAGTGAAAGAATGATTCATTAAGTATACATTGTCATTAGGAAGACAATTTGGTGTCCTCTTAACGTTTTTTACGTTTTATTTCTCATAGAAGACCCACTTCTATTATATATTTCTCTCTATATATGTAATTTTACGAAAGGCGTCATTGGAGGGACATTTGGTTTAAAAAAGAAAGTAATTAGGTAGACATAATAGGGTAAGGTTTAGGGTTAGGTTTTAGGATTAGGGTTAGGATTTTTATGATGTCCACTTTATGTACCATGTAGGGTATTATATATATACACAAACAAACATGTATATAATTAATTATATGTTAACGCTGATTATTATATTACTACAGCTCATAAAAAGAAGAAACGCATGAAATAATATTTCTTTTAAGCACTTGGGACATTTAAGTGCTTTCCGAACAAGAAAAGATTAATAAACAGGCCAATATGCATCCACTTAATGTATTGAAAATCTTGTAGAGTATGCTGAATGGTCAAGCGCTAGCTCACACATCCCGAAAAAATAATGTTACAACAACAGTGAGTATTATAATGTGTGATGTCAATAAACCAGAAACTAAGTAGGCCTACTTACCTCAGAAACTCGGTTTACGTCATATATTGCCGTTATAGTCCTTCTATATAAAAACGAAACAGTTAAACAGACTTTCAAAACAGTTTAAGAGTCGTCGTGTGTACCAAAATACTATACAATTAGCTATCCGAATATAAGGCGTAGAGCGTAGCGTAGCGAGATAGAAAAAGACTTGGGGAGAAATCGGTTTTATTGATCGCTATAGTTTCTTCGCTATAGACTCCGCTCATCTTGAATGATCACTGGCTGGACTGCCCTTTGTCGATCAATGAGACAATAGGGAAGTTTGGGGGTCACCATGTGTCTGCAGCAACAAAAGTGCGACGGTTAAGATGCTTGTGGTTGGAAAATTTCAAAGGGACTTTAACAATAAGCATGAATTATTTAAGAATTCAACATTCAATTATACTACAAATGGATGTAGACGGAGTAGAATACAGACAGAATAATCTTGCATATAAACATGCATTTGAATTTTAAAGTAGAAGTAGTAGAAGCAGTAGAATAGTAGAAGTAGTAGTAGTAGTAGTAGTAGTAGTAATAGTAGTCAAAGTAGTAGTAGTAGACTCATGGGTGTCGATCCCGGGGGGATGGGGAGGGGGGACATACCCCCTACCCCCCCCCCCCAATATTTCGGGTGGGGGGGTGGCCTGTACAATCACACCCCCCCCCCCCTAAATTCATCATAAACAAAAATGAACTCCGTGACGAATTCGTGATGAGATCGGAGACAAGGAAAAAGATTTTCGGACACTAGTATGACTTATAAGATAGTCCACTAGTTGTTATGTTGTTTCTGTTCACCCTTTTAAAAATTCACGTCATTGTATCTTTATTTGTTTGTGTTTTCACTCATTTTATTTCCCGATATTTCCTAAAACATTTTTCAAAACGCGCTAAAAGTTACAGTCGTGTATTTTGTTAACTCTTTTACTTTGGGCATTATTGCCAAGAAAAAAAATTTATCAACCAATTCCTCAATATAAAGAACTCTTAAAGGTAAAGGAAAGCATCTGAGCAAGAATATCACACGACTTTTGGCCAGTTCAATCTGAAGTGATTTTTAAAGCTATGTCGGGTTGATGATGCGTTTTTTTTCATAATGCAGGACAGTAAAGTAATAAAATATTGTATCATTGAAGAGAAAGACGGTTTTGTCCAAATGAAAGCATGTAGGAGACGAAACTTTCAGTTTGTTCCCTGATTCATACTCAGTATCTAGTTTGTTTTATTGATTTCATCCATTTCTTTGTTTATTTATATCTCAACATGTAATACATTTGAAGAGCTATTTTCCGAAAGGAGCAAAATCTTTTGATAGCAAATGGAGATAATGATATACATTTCCCTCTATTTACCTTGAACAAAATTATTAACCTAAATTACGAGAGAAATTATGAGCACATGCATTTTTTAATAACAATTTTCCATAGACAACTGAACAAATCGAGTAAACAAAGAGTTCTTTCTTAAGTTACACACATTGATCTAGTATATGTACATAAACAAGCAATACAACAGAATACTCCAGTTCGATATTTTGGAGAAAGATTATTCTGTCACAACTTATTTCTGTTTTATCGAAAAGCTGTTGTATGCCTATGTATTGTATTCAAACGTAACAGGCATAAGATAGTTAAGGTGATTTTGAAGGTGTTAGAATGTTATTAAAGGGATAGTTGAGTTCTGTTTTCAGACCGCAAATGCCTTTAAAATGCATTGTTGCTCTTATTCTTATCTATGATATGTCTAGTGCCCTTTTAGAACCTATGCTATGAAGGTAATTTAAAAAAAACCAACATGTGTGAAATTTAGCCAATACGATCATACCAATCAGGCTTCACTTTCAAATAAATACGGTGACCTTTAATTAATTATTTTATTACAAATAACAATGAGCCGGCTGGTTGCGCGTAATATAACGAACACGAAAATGCCAACAAAACAGCCAACATACGCATTGGCTGAAATACGTCGTAAAACTGAGGCGCTATTTTGTTTTATCAACGGCTTTTTCAAAATTATATAATATTTGTGGTGGTATATACACAAGTTTTAGAAATCGTTATATTTATGGAAATTTTAGCCGTTTCTGAACCGATTTTGATCAAACAAAGATGATTTTGTCATTTAAATTGTATGTTCTTTCAAATTTGACACTCAGTTTTTCATTATCTCACAACAAAATATTTTGTTTAGCGCCCTTTGCAACAGAACTCAAGTTCAACTATCCCTTTAAGTTTGAGGTTTTGTTAATAAACAACCTTCCAATAATAATGCACCTTCTAAGAGTGGTTATAGTTTTTGAAGAAAAAAATAGTGCTCTGGTCAGGGCCTTAGGGGAATATTATGCTTATATTTTAGAGCGTATCTGGTATGATAAGTATATCTGAGTAAAGAAGGAGATAATGGAAGTTTGTTGTTTGGTAGTTGGAACGTAAGTTTTATATTATGATTTTAAGAAACAGACAGTTTGTATGAGATCAGGAGTGAAAATTTTCAGTCATTTTGAGGACCAAATTTTGCATCAGTGATATTCTGTTTCATTGAATTGAGTTTCCCGCAGAGAGGATACAGTTGGTTTAATTAAAGAAGGAAGAGAGTCAAATGAAAAACCAAAAGCAATATTGTTTTCATTTACTAATGAGAACTATTTTTTTTTAAAGATCTCCTTACATAGAATATTGGAATGAGTTTTTCACGATGAATGTTCTTTGGAGACATCAATATTCATAAAATGTATGTTTCTATCACCAGGAAATAAAGAATTTTCTGTCTACATGAACCTTTCCTGGTTGCTTATTAATACATTTGGCCACTGGTAACATAATACTTTCACAATTTGATCTCCCTCACCATTGGATTTTTTTGGGGGGTAATGTCTAAATTTCGTTTAAAAATAGATATCAGTCTGGTAGGCCTACACTGCATGCAAGAGTCAGGACCAACATTTAGCATGTTATTAATTTTATTACCACTCTTATATTCTCTGAAATGTTATCTTTATTGAGGGTGACTTGGAAGGGAGGGGTGCAACCAGCCACACGCTTCTACCTCTTGGTTGCTTTGATCCATTGCCGAAAATATTTTGGCACTATAGTAATAGTAGTAAAAGTAGTAGTAGTAGTAGTAGCAGTAGTAGTAGTAGTAGAAGTAGTAGTAGTAGTAGTAGTAGTAGTAGTAGTAGTAGTAGTAGTAGTAGTAGAAGTAGTAGTTGTAGTGGTAGAAGTAGAATAGTAGTAGTAGTAGTAGTAGTAGTAGTAGTAGTAGTAGTAGTAGTAGTAGTAGTTGTTGTTGTGGTAGTGGTAGGCCTACACTGCATGCAAGAGTCAGGACCAAAATTTAGCATGTTATTAATTTTATTACCACTCTTATATTCTCTGAAATGTTATCTTTATTGAGGGTGACTTGAAAAAGTTAATAACCTGGAAGGGAGGGGATGCAACCTGCCACACGCTTCTACCTCTTGGTTGCTTTGATCCATTTCCGAAAATATTTTGGCACTATAGTAATAGTAGTAAAAGTAGTAGTAGTAGTAGTAGTAGTAGTAGTAGTAGTAGTAGTGGTAGTAGTAGGTAGTAGTAGAAGTAGTAGAAGTAGTAGTAGAAGTAGAATAGTAGTAGTAGTAGTAGTAGTAGTAGAAGTAGAATATTAGTAGTAGTAGTAGTGGTAGTAGTAGTAGTAGTAGTAGTATATATGATTCAGCAAATTCACCTGTCATTTAGAAATCAGTGTATTTACGAATGAAAATAAAAGTCTTTTAAAGATCGGTGTATGAATACAAATAAAAGACAAATTACTTATCATTAATTTAGATGATTCCAGACCGTAATTCTCTCCCTTTTCCCCTCTAGCTCGCTCTCTCTTCCACTTGCTTCTTCTATGAGGGCTGGTGTTTCACAAAACTTGTCATCAGTGACAAATGACAGGTGTTGTTATAAGCTACTGAAATCCTTGCTTCTGATTGGTTATCAACAGATTCGTCACTGATATTTGTCATTTGTCATTGAAAACAGACTTTGTGAAACGGGTCCCTGTTCTTTCACATTTCTTCCTCCTCTTCTCGTCTATTCTATTCGGTTCACTTTCCCTCTCTGCCCTAGCACTAAACTCGTTACCCCCCCCCCCTTTTTTTTCATTCTTGAATACAAGTTTGACTTTTTCCTAAAAGGGGACTAATATCTTTACAAGCTCTGCCTCTTTTATAGGTTCCTCTACTTGTTATTAAATCATTATGTAATGAAGAATGATATATATTTTTTTTAATGAAGCATGATGCAATGTATATTATGTTCACTAAAGAAGTATGTACATCATTTAAGAATTGCAACATTATTTTTGTACCGATTTTGGCAATGCACTGTTTTGTTTTGTTTATCTGATATGAGAAAGTGCAGACAAAATGTGATCCTTGACCCCCGATCAATTATCGAGGGTTCAGTGACACAAAGACGTACTCCATATATTGCAAAAATGAGTATTTGATATCAAAATGTTCAGAAAAATGTGGGCTTTCCAAGAAACACAAATACTTAATACCACCCAACACCTCGTTAAAGTCAATGACTAGTGAAACACTGATAGACTTAACTCGATCCTTAAAGGGATCCGGTAACTTTGTCTTAAATCCTTAAAAAAATCCTTGATTTAGCTCATATGCTGCAATGAAAATTATAAACGTTAAGGTCAGTCAGGAACAAACGGTTTTCATAACATTATACAGTCTATTGGGGAAAACGAGTAGGGTAAAACTGGTCACTAAGGCTTTTACTTTTTTGAGGCACTTCTTGATCATTTTGAAGCACGATTTTTTTAGGGCTTCAATAAAACACCATATCACAGACACTGATAATACGTAGGGCCGTGCATCTCATATTTAACATTGTTAAACGATCCCTTTAAAGCCCAAGTGTTCAGTGACACATCAACCACTTTTTCTCAAAATGGCTAAAATGGAGTTACGTCTTTGTATCACTGACGTCCTCTCCTGGGGGGTGTTTCACCAGTGACAAATGACAGTTGTTGTTACAAGCTACTGAAATCCTTGCTTCTGATTGGTTATCAGCAGATTTGTCACTGATATTTGTCATTGAAAAAAGGCTTTGTGAAACGGGTCCCTGCTCAAAGAGGAGATTCTTTGGGGAAGAGTGGTTGAAATAGCTTTAGGGATTGGGTAACTTTGTCTCAGATTCTGAAACAAAATCCTGGATTTGATTAACTCATGCTGCAATGATAATTATAAACCTTTAGGTCAGTCAGGAACCCCATGACTTTTACAAGCCGATTGCCCGTCTGATTATCAATATATTTATGATCGGAAATCGAAATTTCATTTTGCGTTTTCCTAATGGTTTTTATAACACGACTGTCCATGAGGGGAAATGAGTATGGCAAAACCGGTCACTCAAAGATTTTTACTTTTTTGAGGGACTTTGTGATCAGTTTGAAGCGCAATTTTTTGAGGGCTTCAATATTACACCATATCACAGACACTGGTAACACGTAGGGCCTTATGCATCTCAGGTTTAACATATATTGTTAAACGATGCCTTTAAAAGTTTGTACAAGTACCCGGTCTTGAATTCTGTCCGCAACTGGTAACCAGTGTAGTTTATTTCACAATGGGCTAGCATAGGAGCATTTCATGTTTTTTGAAAGATTAGTTAAGCACACTTATTCTGGAGACACTGGAGTCTGCCCAAGACAGGCAAATAGAACATAAAATGCAACAAATTTCATGAAATTTCTCTTAATTGACTTGTATTTATTCATTACACTTCACTTAATGAATCAAATTGTCAAAATAAAATAAACTCTCACGCATGTAATTAATTTGACATAAAATGCAACAATAGTTCAAGAAATCTCATAATTTGCTTTTAATTATTGAATATACTGTACTTCATTTCTTGAATCAGATTGTTGAAATGAAACAAACTCACATTAAGAAATACAGAGGGCAACAAACTTGAAATTTATTTAATTGCATGATTATTTTCTCTCGTTTTCATGGCATTCACAAATGCATTGTGAAAAATGCGGTCACCATGTTTTTTTGAAAGTAAAGCTGAACTGGTATGATCGTATTGGCTAAATTTCACACATTTTGGGGTCTAAAATTACCTTCATAGCAATTTTAGGTTCTAAAAGGGCACTATAAATGTCATAGATAAGAATAAGAGCAATAACCATGCACTTTGAAGGTATTTCCGGTCTGAAAACAGAACTCAACTATCCCTTTAAACTTATTTGCATGATTATTTTCTCTCGTTTCCATAGCATTCACAAATGCATTGTGAAAATGCGGTTGAATCCATTGGCACTGTCATCAAAGCCCCTTCCTAAACTTTAGTTCACATGTAAATAGGTAGAGATACTCAACTAATTTATGGAG
This sequence comes from Strongylocentrotus purpuratus, assembly GCF_000002235.5. NCBI lineage: Eukaryota > Metazoa > Echinodermata > Echinoidea > Camarodonta > Strongylocentrotidae > Strongylocentrotus > Strongylocentrotus purpuratus. The sequence goes on along the minus strand of NW_022145606.1, from coordinate 44,265,740 downwards.
CAGCAGGGCCCTGTGTCACAAACCTTGTTATCAATAACAAGTAATAATAACTGTTATAAGCTACTGAAATCGTGGCATTTGATTGGCCGAGAGCCAATTTGTAATATAAATTTAGCATTACTTTTTGATGACATGTTTAATGAAACCAGGCCCAGGTGTAAAGCTCATTATTACCTAGAAATACCATAAGTCTTCAATAAAGGTAAATAGGTAGAGATACTCCACTGATTTATGGAGCACCTGGGCCCTGTGTCACAAACCTTGTTATCAATAACAAGTAATAATAACTGTTATAAGCTACTGAAATCGTGGCATTTGATTGGCCGAGAGCCAATTTGTAATATAAATTTAGCATTACTTTTTGATGACATGTTTAATGAAACCAGGCCCAGGTGTAAAGCTCATTATTACCTAGAAATACCATAAGTCTTCAATAAAGGTAAATAGGTAGAGATACTCCACTGATTTATGGAGCACCTGGGCCCTGTGTCACAAACCTTGTTATCAATAACAAGTAATAATAACTGTTATAAGCTACTGAAATTGTGGCATTTGATTGGCTGAGAGCCAATTTGTCATATAAATTTAGCATTACTTTTTGATGACATGTTTGATGAAACCAGGCCCAAGTGTTTATAAAGCTCACTGTCACCTAGAAATAAGTCTTCATTAAAGGTAGATGGGTTAAGGTACTCTTCTTATTTATGGAGCACCCGGGCCCTGTGTCACAAAATTTGCTATCCATAGCAAATGCTAAATTTCTATGAAAAATTTGCTCTCAGCCAATCAAATGCCACTATTTCAGTAGCTTATAACATTTATTCGAAATGGTTATTGATAACAAGTTTTATGAAAATGGCCTTTGTATCGAGCCCATAATCCCCTAAGATACCATATTTCTGTAATGAATACGAAATAAACCAAAACTCTTGTCTCCATGATATCCATTTGTCATTTCTATTTTCAACACGATAGCAATAGCGTGTGTCCCCGTTCAAAGGGGATTGGGTATCTTTGCCTGAAACAAAATCCTGGATTTAACTCATGCTGCAATCATAATTATAAACCTTTAGGTCAGTCAGGAATCCCATGACTTTTACAAGCCGATCCCGATCGCCTGTTTGAATACCAAGATATTTATGATTGGAAATCGAAATTGAAAAAACAAAACATTTTCCTTTTTTATTACATTACAGTCTATTAGGGAAAATGAGTATGGTAAAACCAGTCACTCAAAGATTTGTACTCTTTTGATGCACTTCATGATCATTTAAAAATTCAATTTCGGTAAGGCTTCAACATTACACCATATCACAGACACTGATAACTCGTAGGGCCATGCATCTCAGATTTAACATTGTTAAACAATGACTTTAAGCAGAACTGTGCTATGAGTTTGCGCAATGAAGGGTCGCAAAGACTCAGAATGGCAAAAATGAGGGCATCTGAGAATATAGGGGTGTCAGATCAGGGGGGCGTTTCACAAAGCCTTTTTTCAATGACAAATAACACAAATCATTGACAAATCTGCTGATAACCAATCAGAAGCAAGGATTTCAGTAGCTTATAACACAAATTGTCATTTGTCACTGATGACAAGTTTCGTGAAACGCCCCCCAGGTCAGAGAGGATAAGCTGTTATTAAATTATTTGCCTGGTTCAACCTCGGCGATGAATGCTCGTACGCAACGATCGCATTGCTCATACATCGTGTCGAAAGCTGCCATGTCATGCTGTAAATAGGAAAGGAATAAGAAAAATGAGAAACGTAAAATAAGAAACCAAATTCAATACTGGGGGCTGTTTCATAAAGACTAACCTTGACTTATTAGTTGGAGTTGAGCTACATGTATGGCAGGCCGTTCATGCCACTAGTTCCTCTAACCATTCCTTGCATTGGTTTATTAATTATACTGCATTATTGTAGAGCACTTAGAGACTTCTGATAAAGTGTTAGGCGCTATATAAGCAAGGATAATTATTATTATTATTAATTGACGTACAAATCATGGTCACGAATCTATAGAATTTACCTTTTTTGATATTTCATTGTTGAAGGAAAAAATATTATCCAAAGATCATAATTGAGGGACCAATTGTTAGAGCAATCAGTGGCATGAATGACCTGCCATAGTTCAAGTCCAACTTAAGTCAATCTTAGTCTTTGTGAAACACCCCCTGTTTTACACACAAAAAATGGCAATTTTGTATCAACAATGAAACTTGTAAATCGCATGTAAATATATATACGGTAACAATTTTTTTCTCAATATCTTTTAATGTATCTTTAAACGACTTTAGCTGTTGGCTTTATGTTTGATGATTTGTTATATCTCAATGAACCAAAACCAATACAAAACAATATAATCGCAATAAAACAAACGATGACTAATCCTCAGGCAACCATCATTTAACCCTTTCTGGAATGGGAACTTCTAAGGGTGGCTAAATTGATCACATATAGTTTTTTAAAATGGCAACAACAATATCTTTTTTTTAATCCTCCGTTTTTTATAAAATTGAATGTGTCTGAAAACACTATGCATGGGTTAAAACTTTGTATAAAAAAAAAAAAAGTTGGAAAAAAATTAGAGAAAACAACAAGAAGACTTTGAGCATCTCAGCGTGTTGCCAATTGAAGGAGTTTAAAGCTTATCTCTTCTTTGTTTTAACTCCTGGCAGCAAAAGCATGTGTTTGCAGAAATGTTTGCCCTTTCTACTTCTGCATCTAGTATATATTTCAAGGCTCTGAATCAAGTTATCGAGACAACAATGAAATGATCATCGTGAAGTTGTACATTCTTTGTAACCAAAGAGTATACATACAATGTACAAGGTAAATACCATTGTCAAACTGAGGCCTAGGATTGGGTATGTAACACTGTAACATCAACTATTTATTCAAGCGCTGTGAGTATTTTGTGTATAGGAAGTACATGAAGTAGAAGTAAAGGCAGTAGTACAAGCAGTAGTAGTTAAAGTAGTAGTATAATTAGTAATAATAATAGTAGTAGAAGTGGGTAGAGGTAGTAGTAGCAGTAGAAGTAGCAGTATAAGTATAAGTAGTAGCAGGAGTAGAAGTAGTAGAAATAGTAGTAGTAATTGTAGTAGTATGTGTAGTAGTAGTAGTACTAGCACTAGTAGTAGTAGTATTAGTAGTAGTAGTAGTAGTAGTAGTAGTAGCACTCGTAGTAGTAGTAGTAGTAGCACTCGTAGTAGTAGTAGTAGTAGTAGTAGTAGTAGTAGTAGTAGCACTCGTAGTATTAGTAGTAGTAGTAGTAGTAGTACTAGTAGAAGTAGTAGTAGTAATAGTAGGACTTGTAGTAGTAGTAGTAGTAGCACTCATAGTGGTAGTAGTAGTAGTAGTAGTAGTAGTACTAGTAGAAGTAGTAGTAGTAATAGTAGGACTTGTAGTAGTAGTAGTAGTAGCACTCATAGTGGTAGTAGTAGTAGTAGTAGTAATAGTAGTAGTATTAGTAGTAGTAGTATTAGTACTAGTAGAAGTAGTATTAGTAGTAGTATTAGTATTAATAGTAGTAGTAGTAGTAGTAGCACTCGTAGTAGTAGTAGTAGTAGTAGTAGTAGTAATAGTACTCGTAGTATAAGTAGTAGTAGTAGTAGTAGTACTAGTAGAAGTAGTAGTAGTAGTAGAAGGACTTGTAGTAGTAGTAGTAGTAGCACTCGTAGTGGTAGTAGTAGTAGTAGTAGTAGTAGTAGTAGTAGTAGTAATAGTAGTAGTATTAGTAGTAGTAGTAGTAGTACTAGTAGTAGTAGTAGTAGTAGTACTAGTAGTAGTAGTAGCACTCGTAGTAGTAGTACTAGTAGTAGTAGCACTCGTAGTAGTAGCACTCGTAGTAGTTGTAGTAGTAGTAGTAGTAGCACTCGTAGTAGTAGTAGTAGTAGTAGTACAGTTGAACCCATTTATTAAGGGCACCCAAGGGTAAGAGAATAAGTTGCCACTCTACATAATTTCTATCTCAAGTAAGACAAAATAAATGACCACTATAGACAGGTAGTCTTTGTAGAGAGATAGCCACTAAAGACAGGATTGACTGTAGCTTATATAGAAATACTTACATAGTAAGGGTCTTCAACGATTTCATCTCCGTTCTTTCCATATTTTCCCATTAAGAGAACTTGTGACTTGCTGTCTTTTGGTTTCACCCTGTTAATATTGCTGAAAAGCGAGGTACAAAACAAAACAATAATAATAATAATATCTTCTATACAATAATGTAATTTTATAGTGCATTACCATTAAATGACCAAAAACACTACATTATCCTCATCATTCCAGCCACTGGATTCAATTACTTTTCTGCACATTATAGTAGACATTCTCCACTCCCTGGTGAGCATTCCAGCTAATTGTTTTTTAAAAGGCACGTACTGGCTACCAGGATGCCAAATAATATAATCTAGGATTCTGTTGATTGTCTATAAAGTGCTAATCGGTCAAGCCCCAAGTTAGGTTCTGGTACTGTTAAAATCAATTCTCAACAAACATACCCACAACCTGCGAAGCACCCAAGATTCTCTATTATTGCAATTCTCATCACATTAAACAAAAAAGACATCAGGAGATCGGGCACTAGCAATTAATTACCGTTAGAATTTAGGAAATAATAATAATCTGGATTTATATAGCGCTTTCAGGATAATATTACCCCAGTCATTGGATTCATATTCATTCATGCACAATGTGCACCATCTCCACTCCCTGGGGAGCATTCCTGCTATATGGTCACCGTGAGGGCAAATGGCAATTAATAAAACAAAGGCTTTTGTCATCCTACCAGGTCCCTATTTCTCTCCTGGGTATGGAGTAGCAAATTTAGTTTAATGCCTTGCCCAAAGACATATAAAAGTATATTATTATCATAGTGAGAACGGTCAAACATACCTTATGTTGCTCTGATCGAACCCAAATATGTACTGAAAATCTTTGAAATCTTGTTTGGTGATCTGTAAGAAAACAAGAGAAAATTTAAACATGTTATCTCCTTAGAAGTACAAATCTACATTACAGCCTTATTCTTAAACCGTACAGGACAGGGATTCTTCTAATTCAATTCAATTCATTTTTTTCCTCATTTGATTTGAATGAATAGAACATTCAAAATGACGATAACATTTATAATAATAATAATAATAAAAACGGTGCTTATAAAGCACTTTCCATCAAAGTCTCTAAGCGCTATAACAAACAAAATACAACGATAAACAATTACATATTAGACAAAACAAAAACTTACAAATAAACCTACAAATTACAATACATATGAAATATACATCAATGTGAACAGAGTAAGTTAATCATCAAAAGCAATTTTAAATAAATGTGTCTTAAAGACAACTTTCGAATTGGTTGACAGTCTGGCAGTTTTTGCGGGTAAAAGGTAGTTTGTTCCAAAGTTCAGCTGAAGTTTTGCAAAAAAGAGCACTAAAGAGAAATTAACAAGTATTAAACACACACAAAATTTAAATACAGTGGAATTTGTAAATCCCTAAAAGCCTATTAATGGCAAACCCCATTACAAAAAAGAATAAATGTGTATATATATATATGTATATGAAACAAAGACAAAACAAAAGCAAAACCACAAAAATGGCATTAAAAATATTATTTAAAAGGCACATGAACTATAGTTATCAAATGGGATAAAATAAAAATATTGAAGGGCTAAATTCATCACATTTTGTTCTTCAAATTGGCAACAAGGCATCTTTCTTGTAATGCTACACTACTCTAATAAAGTGTAACTTCTATGAAAACCATATGCATGCCATGGGTAAATACTGATGAAAAATTGAAAAAGTGGCCAAGTTGATTTAAAAAAAAAAAAAAATTATAACAATAATTTTGAACCTCTCAATGTGTTGCCAATTTAAGGATTTTAAAACTTATAATATCATTTTATATATTATTATTTTATATTTTTAGGAGGGAGGGGGGGGGGGGGGGGGAGGGGGGTTAGGAATATCTTATTTTTTTTCTCAGGAAACTAATACCTGTCTAGCAATATGTTTGCTTCGTTTGCGTCCCATTTTCTCCAAAGTCTGGTTTGTCCTGGAGTCTGGTTCATCTCCGATCTGGTACGTCGAGGTCGCTGCACTGTCGATCTTCCAGTCCGAGGCGAAACCCTTCTCTTCCGCCAGCTGCCTGAAGAGGGCCTCGCTTGTCACAGATCGGCAAATGTTACCTGGGGGGGGGGGGTGTTTCACAAAGATCCTAAGTCAAACTTATCTCTAAGTTGGACTCTAAGACCTCCGTATTTGGCTAGAACAATGAGATCACTGTTCACTGTTTTTCTTCTCATTTTGAGATGGCTGTAGCTATGGGGCTCAAACCAACGCAAGATTGACATAAACATCATACTCTATCTACCTTCACAACACAACACAAGACAACACAACACAAGAGGCCACAGTCTAAAGATCGTAAAACAAAGATGCTCAACGAAGATTAGACAGGATGCATTCAGCCAACGTGTCATCAATGACTGGAACACACTTCCTGAAGAGGTAGTCACTGCTACCACGGTGAATGCCTTTAAAGCCAGACTGGATCGAGTATGGAAGGACAAGCGTTTCTGCTCCCCATATGAGTAGAATACCCCACGCAGAACTGAGCCAGACACTTACCAAGAAGACACCCAACTACGAGAAGGAAGAAAATGAAATTGAACTGGAAGCCCGACTGCTGAGAACACAGCATTCTTCCAGAATCTCGGGTAAAAGGTAAATGTTCAGTTTGTAAAAATCTGTATTTAAAAAAATATAATCTTTTTTCTTTATATTTTCTAGTGGTTAGAAGTGACAATTGTGAACATCTGAAATGTTGATCTCTATCAAAAGTTCTTTACTCAAAACGGATCCCATATTTTTAGGGTCTACCTTCTGCCAATGAGAAGGTTTTTAGTGAGCAAACCTGTACACCCTCTAGGATTTTCTTAGTCGGTGATGCGCGCTCGCCATGTTCTTCTGCTACGAAAATCATTGGATACAAATACGTCAAAATCTGCAAGATCGTCAACAAATGGTGAAAGACAGTTACAGATCCGTGATTATAGGTAGATCTAATCTATGTTGTGAAATGTATCATTGTATTTTCTTTTCTTATTTTCATCAATTTTTATTTTTACATCATTTTTTTCTCTCTGCTAATTTTTTAAGTGGACGGCGAGCGCACAAATCGTAGGTGTAGTAGAATCCTTATGCCCGGACATTGGCCTCCCTATTAAAAGTAGGCTAGATCTAAGTTTACAAAATTTCTATCCATTTTACTTTTAAAATCATAGATTTCTAGGTCTATTACCAAAATGGTAGGCCTATGATTCAACCCACTCCAGCAAAGCATAGAGACAATGCTAATGCGTATTGATCTCTACTCTAGCACTGTATACGTGCTGAGAGGCAGCAATTGCACACAATACACACATTGCGTACAATTGCACACTATTAAATGCACACAATGAATACGAAGTTCAGGGGGTGTTTCACAAAGATTCTAAGTTGAACTTATCTCTAAGTTGGACTTAAAAATTATGGAAAGCCGTTAGCATCTTTGAAAATATTTTGTAAAAGTTATTTTGAAAGGCATAAATTGTTGATTCAAATCATTCATAGATCTAGACTATTTTCTATCATCAAGGAGATTTCATGTTCTTGATGTGGAATTTATAAAAAAGTCTAAAATACTTGAATTTCTGCTTTTGAGTATATTTCATTTTAAGGCTCCAATGGCTGTCCATAATTTTTAAGTCCAACTTAGTGTTAAGTTCTACTTAGGATCTTTGTGAAACACCCCCCAGGACTTACAAAAGATTAGGTTAGTGGGGCTAAGGTAAGAGAGTAGTGGCAAACTGCACCTGTAAAATGTGGTCGAAATTGACCTATTAATAACTAGCGAGACTATTTTTCAGGGAAACGAATATATACTCACCGAGACAAACAAATAAAACGGATTTATTTGCAGCAACAGCCATGGCGGAGATCAAGAATCTGTCTTTCCTTTCAAGTTTCACAAAAATTGTCAGACGGCTTTAGTTAAGGTGTCGTCAAATAAATAAATTGAAAATATAAATCTGTAAAATGCACACATTATTCTTGGGCAGCGGTCGCAGGGTGGGAGAATGCAGTGGCAGATCCAGCCCCCCCCCCCCCCTGGGAAAAAATGTGTATTTTTACATTTTTAACGTTAATTTTACCTTTTGGGGGAGATGCCCCCCCCCCCCCCCCCTGGCGCTCAAGGAGGGGGGGGGGGTGCAATTTTTTTAAATTTTCTAGGGCAAAAAAAAAAATGCTGTTTAAAAAGGACTGGAATCGGAAGTTCGTTAGAAAACATAAAATGCATAAACAAACGTCGAAGTAACAATAAGGAAAGAAAAAAGCTTTGGAAAACAACTTATTAAAAAGAGGGTACAACACTTTTCAGTGACTCCTATAAGCAGGCACGTAGCCAGAGTTTGATGTTGGGGGGGGGGGGGGGGACGTACATGTAATCATCCATACATGTGAATTTTAGTTGATTGCAATCAAGAAAATGGTGATACCCGTATGTTGCTGATAAACTGTACTTTAGTCTTGCTTTATGCCTTTCTCATCCACTGTGGTGGGAAATCTTGTAGATTAATGAGCTAGAATGCAATAAATCTCTCAAAACAAATAAAGTTATTCCCGTGGGGTTAGATTTCCATTTGCAGGCCAAACAAATGAAAAAGATTAAATTCAAACGGCATTTGAAAGATAATACCAATTTAGAACTTCCCTAAAAAAGGGAGCTTGAAATTGTCTTTAAGTGGAAAAACAACACTATTAGTTGTTCAATTAAATTCAATTCAAAATGGTTTATTTCAAATAAAATTTTCATCGCGGCATTTAGCCGAATTACAAAAGTTTACAAACAAAATTAATAACACATAATGTAGTATATAGACAACACGATATAGATAATTTTGAACAATAAATCAGTATAAATACGAGAAATATAGCTCATTGCAACGTATGAAAACACAAATTAGAAAGAAATCAAAATTAATTAGCATAAAGTAACATAGTTCTACTGAAATCATGTGAAAGAAGAAGGACTGAAGTAAGCAATAAACGGTAAACGGAGCAGTGTATGTGGTGGGAAATATCGAGAGTACGAGAGTAAAACTGAAAATTGAAGAGTTTGCAAATACAATATAAATTATTGAAATTAAGAGTGGGAGAGATTTAAAGAGGAAGAGTAAAGGCTGAGAGGGGGAAAGGCACTGGCGTACCTATGGGGGCAGGGGGGGCAGAGTGCCCCCCCTGACGGGCTCCAGGGGAAAAAAAGAAAAAGGGGAAAGAAAAGAAAAGAAAGGAAAAGGAAAGAAAAAGAAAAAAGGAAAGGGAAGAAAAAAGGAAAGAAAGAGAAAAAAGGAAAAAAAAAGGAAAGAAAAAAGGAAGAAGAAGAGAAAAGGAAGAAAAAGTGAAAAGAAAAGGAAAGGAATAAAAATGGGGAAATTTTTTTAAAAAAAAGACCATGGCCGTACGCACCAGGGGGGGGGGGGGGACAGTTGACCCCAGATATTTTGAAAACGTACAGTTTTTTTTCCTGAAAAAGTAGCATAGGCCTATACCAAATCCTTCAATTCTACTTTTGAAAATGCAAAAGTACCCTCATGACCAGTTCGGTCGCTCGAACTCCCTTCACTCCTTTTGCTTTTTAAATTCTTCAAAAACTTTTAACGCATCTTTCCCCCTCCCCCACCAGAAAAATATTCCGCATACGGCCCTGAAAAATTAAAACAAATGAAAATAGGAAAATATAAGTGATATAACAAATTTGAAACTCTTCGCTGGCGCGACTGCTTGCTAGCCTATTTTGTATTAAATGTTTTCACTTGCTTGTCCCCTTGAAAAAAGAAAAGGATTAGTATTGCCTAGAATACAATTGTGCCTGCCCTGACGGTCCCCGACCTGCAACCATGGCAACAATAACACACAATATGTACCAAATGTTACTAAAAGAGACTAATTCATTTTTCTCGCTCGCTACACTCGCTCGCGAATAAAATGAATAGACATTGCTTTGGAAACAATTGTGCCCACCCTTGACCTGCAACAATTTCATTAAAAATGGAAGAGTTTTTTCGCCCTCTCGCCAAAAAGGAATTGAATCGCGTTAAACGCGATTGCGTCCATCCTGACCTGCACCAATAAAAACAAGTTTATTTATTAATTTCTATTAAAAGAGAATTTTTTTTTTTTGCTTGCTCGCTATGCTCACTCGCCAAAATGGAATTGACACTGCTAACGTGTCCGCCCCAACCTGCAACAACCAGTTAATAATTATGTACCAAACGTTATTCAAAGAAGTTTTGGTGTGCTCGTGCTCGCCAAAACGGAATTAACATCACCTTAGACATGATTGTGTAAGCCCTGCCCTGCAACAAAAAAATCTGAAATTTATGAACCAATTATCATTACAAAAATTTTACTCGCTCGCTCGCCAAAATAGAAATAACGCCGCTTTTAATAATCACGTCCCTGACATGGAACAATGAACCCAAGTTTATATACCATATTTTCCCTATAAAAGAGAAGTGATTTTTTTTGCTCGCTCGCTACGCTCGCTCGCCAAAATAGAAATAACACCGCTTTTAATAATCACGTCCCTGACATGGAACAATGAACCCAAGTTTATATACCATATTTTCCCTATAAAGAGAAGTAAATTTTTTTGCTCGCTCGCTACGCTCGCTCGCCAAAATAGAAATAACACTGCTTTTAATAATCACGTCCCTGACATGGAACAATGAACCCAAGTTTTATGTACCATATTTTCCCTAAAAAAGAAAAGTGATTTTTTTTTTCGCTCGCTACGCTCGCTAGCTCGTGGAATTATGTGCCCACCACTAACCTACTACACTATCATTAAAAAGAGAAATGTAGGGGGTTGCCTGCCCGCCAAAATGGGATCGACATTGCCTTTAACACGATTGTGCCCGCCCCCTACCTGCAACAATGAAACAAATTTTATATAGCAATTCATTGAGAGAAAGATGTATTTTCGCTTGCTAGCTAAAATGGGTATAAAATCACCCTAAACACAATTGTTCCCGCGCCCTGCATGGGACAATTGAACCTAGTTTAAGTGGCAATTATTAAAAAAGAAGTGATTTTTTTCTTGCTCGCTACACTTGTTTGCAAAAAAATGAAATTAACGTCGCTAACAAGTGAATGTTCCCACCCCAACTTGCAACAATACCAGTTTATATACCAAACGTTACTTAAAGATTTTTTTTTGCCCGCTCGCTCGCCAGAAGTGAAAATTAGCATCGCCTTTTTTGTTTGTTTCGGTCGCTTGCCCCCCCTGACGGAGTACCCCAGGTACGCCACTGGGGAAAGGTATAGACAAAAGTAGTAGAAAGCGACAATGGAAAATTCACATAGGAGGATACGAAGAAGAAGACAATGAAGCAGAATAAGAAATGGAAGGAGAAAAAAAAAGAGGAAAAAGAAGAAGAAAGAGATGATAAAGATAAAAGAGTTAAAATAATAAAAGAGCAAAACAAAGTGGAAATATATAACCATGCCTAAAGTGTACAAGAGATGGGGTGAAGAGGGTGGTAAACTTTGTCATGATAGATTCAGTTAAATTCCAAAAAAGTTAAATTCCATATGGTAAAACTATGGAAAATTGAGTTTTAAAATACATAAAATGTCATTAAACAAAAACAATACAAACATGGTAGGAGTGTAAACACAGACAAAGGGAAGGCAATAAAATCAAAGAATGAAGGAAGAAGGGAATGTAGAAGGGAAAGAAGAACAAACGAAAAAATAAGGAGAGGAAGAAATAAGCCTAGAAATAAAGAAAAAAGAAATACAAGGGAAAAAAGGAAAGGAAAAGAAGAACAAAAGAAGTAGAAGAAGGAGGGAAAGAAAAAGAAGAAAAAGAGCATATGAAAAACTTTCGTTCATCTGCTCCGCACGCATCGCACCGTGAGCTACAAACACGTGAAATTCCTTACCATTTCATGCATTTCCTACGCTAAATCACAGCAACAGCCTAACTGAACCCACTTTTAATACCATCTCGGCCGGTGTTTTAAAATTCAATGTTTTCTCTTTATTATGATATAAATTTGAAATAATTTCATTCATGGGGAAAGGTTGCACTTTTTGCTTAAAAATGTTCCAAAAAAACCTTTCACGACACTTTCTCTATGGAGGTCAACCGATTTTCGCCAAAAATTCGTCAACTCTCCATACTCATCTTGGCTGTAGAACTGATACGATGGCCGAATTGCACCATCTCGCATATCAAATTGAAGCTGAGGGTTTAACGATTCCAGTTATGTATCATTCATTTTGATTGGATAAGGGGAAAAGGTTGCACTTTTGCATCCAATGATTTGCTGTCTCTTATACATGCTCCTTTTTGCGCAAGAGCATGAAATATGCCACACTACACGAGTTCCATAGACGTACACATTAGCGTGCGAACTTTTGCGTTGCATGTGATTTGAAACGGCACGTCTCCTCTCGGAATGTTCTCCGAACCGGTCCATTTTGTGTAGTTATTTCTATCAATATGTGAGTTTCAACCTTAAATATGGAAAGAAGAAGACATGTAGACTGTAGTAATGATAATTAAATGGTGATACATCATGGATTTGTTGTGTAATTTGCCAGTGACCAAGAAGAAACACAAAGGATTTTGTAAAATTGTTCGTCGTAAACCTCAGACCGTGAGAGAGGAATATTCCATTTGATTGTGGGGTTAGATATTATAATTAGTGAACTCCTTGATATTGAATTATCGATATGAATTCATTCTTCAACAGTTTTAAAGTCTTGTTATTGTTTTTGTGTCGTCTTAGAGTTTCATTAAAAGACATAAACATGCAAATGCAATCGTCCTTGTTTTATGTTTATGTTATGAACAAGACCCATTCTCCCTATTTTGTCATAATGGACGCACCCAGGGACCAGTCGACCCTCTGTGTTACGCGCCAGTGCACACTGCGGCACTTGGTGCGAAGCTCTGTGCAGAGTTGACCGGCTCGGTGACCAATCCATTTTATGAACGAATTCACCCAAAACTTTTCCATATGGGGTGTCAAAGAACAACAAAGCAAATCAAAACAAAAAGATGATGAAATTGCCAAGCCTGAAGGGTACAAGAAAAGGAGGATCATTCATCGTTTTCTTTGGTTAAGTGCACGGATGAGGTAAGGAATTGCACTATTTTGCGTTTGTTTAGTTTTACATCTCAGTTCAGGGATTTGAGGTTTACGTCTTAATGTTCTTAAATTATTTTCCGGAGGGAAATACTGTTAAATTGATCAGTGTAGAGTAAGGTCTTTTGGAAGAACGACAAGCAATCAGAGAGAGATTCAAGGTTCAAATCATCTAGTACATAATATTTGAGGGACGCGATCTGACATTGACATTTCTCTATCCAAGAGAACACCTAGATTCTTAACAGTGATTGATCGAAGGGCTTAAGAATATATCACCAACTTTTAGCTTAAGATCTGGTAGATTGCGTAAACTGTGAGGTGAGGCTACTACAAAGAATTCTGTCTTTGAGTCATTCAACTTCAATTTATTAACTAACATCCAATTTCCAATATCTGAAATGCAATTTTGAAGTCTAAAAAAAGCAACAACTAAGTCTCCTGGGATTTTGGGATTGAAGGAAGTATTGGGTGTCATCTGCATAAAGATGGTAATTGATACAATGGTATCTAATAATATTACCAACTGGGAGAGATAAAACGCGGCTTGCCATAAGCTCGCGCCAGCTCGCCACAACTCGAGGCTCCAACTCGGCTAAGTGGGAGCCCTGCATTACATTCAACAACTGACAGGTGATCCACATATCTGAAGGTAGTTGAGTTCTGGAAAGATGGATTATTAACGTCATTAACAATCGCTAGAAAAATTGGACCTAATTTTTCGAAGCGACTTAAGTGATACCAATACAGTAAATAATAGTCTCATTTTCAGACCATTGTACCAATTGTACGTTTTATGCTGTGCAAATATTCAATCAATTTAGTTTTGGCCAATACAAGAAGTGAGTTATTGATATATAGACAAATGCTCATGTACCATTTACAGCTAATTTTATGTATGTTATTACCAAAGCAGGAAAACAAGCCAGTCAGTCACTCAATAGCGTCTGACAGTGAAGTCTAGCAAGTAAACGGGTTTTCCTTGCATAATTTGAATATTAGGACACTGCTAACGTTTATATTTCACAGATAGATCAAACATTATATATTCATAATTCTTGCAAATTTCTACAGAATTTGATGTTGGCTGCAAAAGGGACATATATCTTCAAGGCAATTCCAAAAGAGCATATTGCTCCGACTGTCTCATTTTCGCTCGCGTGAACATTGCCAGCACAAACTACTGACCTCTGCCTCCTGAACGGATCATCGCCCATTCCATTCACTATACGTTACGTACTATAAAGGCTGTATTGTCTGACCGTTCATGAATATTCATGTTTTTGCTAAACTCGGCAAAATGTTTGCTTTTACTAAATGGAAAAATTACGGTGGGGGGTTGGATGAAATGGACATAATGAAATAGGCAGAAGTGATCTATGATAATTCATGCTGTTTATGTTTCGTGTGCTCGACCTATAATCTTCAAATCGCTTGGTAAACTGAGTCCAAAGTTAGACTTGTTTCACATGTGTATTATAGGCAATGACGAGCTTGCAACCTATTTTGAAAAATTACGGTGGGTGAACTTTCAAAAGTCAATGAGACATGAGGGCTCCAATGAAAGAGCTAGTGATAACGTACGTCGGGGTGGATGTGCTTTTCGTTTAAACAAAAAATGAATTTTTAACGATTTAAAAAAAAACGTCCATAGGCTAACATGTTAGGCTGCCGACTCAGATCATGCTCTGACGATAGGGGGCGTTGTGAAATGAGACTAACCGGAGCCATATGCTTGTGCGTCACTTATTGAAATGTGCGAATATGAAAAAGGCGCATTACGTACTAATGATAAAATAATAATAATAACACTAATAACAATGATAATTAATCAGAGTAATAAAAATAGTAATAATAACAACAATTACCATAATAGCAATAATGATAATATTCACACAGCGCTTGATATTGTAGGCGCCGTAATAGTTATATACTAGCCGAGCGGTTCCGATAAGGTGCTTCATCCTACCGGGTAACCATTTACCGTACACCTGGTGGAGAGTGGCAAATATCTTGCCAAAGGACTTTAGCGCCGCGGCAGGACTTCTCCTGGAAGGTTTGAACATTAAACAAATGGAGTCGATCCTTTGAAATTCTGAAATACTTACCTAGCTTGGCCATATGTTACCTGATGTTTAAACTTCAAACTTTCAACTATTTTGTTGTATTCATTTATAATAATTTATTTTTCAAAACTCCAATTCCTTTTTGTACATAACATAGAAGCAAAGTATTTCCATAGTCCTAGTTTTTATACAAACTGAAACATAATTACAACAAAGCGTTTTTTATCGTTGGATAAAACGAACATAAATACAACATAATTCATGGTTTATAATTTCACAATGTATAGGATTAAAATATATCCCAATTACATAATAAAAAAAACTATTACCGTACTACACATTTATTTCTTCCAAAAACTAGAAGAAGCATTCCTTTTTTCAGAATAATACTGAATACCTACAAAGAAAATAGAGTTTCATATTTCTGAGCATAATTATTATTATACAGAATCGAAATTATGTGTTATTTCCTTTTATTAAAACATCTACCCCAAATTTTGCCCTAGCTTCTCAATCGAGATGAAAGGCAATTTCCTTTTTAAACAATTCGTCCCTATTTTCACGAAGTGACGGTAGTGAATGATAATCCCATACAATTTGCGTGCGGATTTTCCTCACTACCGTCACTTCGTGAAAACAGGAACGAATTGGACAAGGTTTATTAAACATTCGACTATTCATGTAAAAACGGTAATAATGGTGATGATGGAGACGATGACGATGACGCTAATATATAATACAAATAGAAATTATAATAATGATAATAGCAATGATAATGGTAATAGAAGCGATAATAATGATAGAAATTATAATAATGATAGAAATATGATAATAACAATAACAATTATGATAATATACACATTATCTTGAATTTGATACCATCATAATTGATCAGATTAACATTTTATTTCAGGAGGCAATGATTAGTTTAGTTTTGTCTCTATAATGCAAGTGCATAACATTCACGACAGCATTTAGACTGCAATATCTGTTTTCATGGTTACATCAATATCCATAATGCGTGTTTTCTGCGTATCTTCCCTACACATCCCGTACCACCAATCGTAGAACACAGGATGGCGAGCCTGCCACTGGTACATCTCTGGAAACAATGATTTTATGAGCAAAGTCCTGATAATAAAGCACAAGATCTTTCCGTTATCCGCAGTGTGATTGGTCAACATGGTTGACCCCTTCATCACGTGACCTAACCTTCTCCACGAGAAGTACTCCAGATACTTTTGCTGGTCGCGATCCAGGAGATGGATGTAGTCGATGAACTCTTGAACGGTCTTGAAGTCATCGAGGTGTATGAACGAGTGAGGCGGAGTCAGTCGCTCGTAATCGGCTTTCGGCGCTCCGAACACAATCGGAACGGTGCCGACGGCGAGAGAGTTAAACCAGAGCTTTTCAGTGATGTACTCTGGACATTGGCTGTTTTCTAGAGCTAAGTGGAATTTGTATTGTCCCCGCATTTCCCAGCATTCTTTCTCCGAGCGGGGGCAGTCCAGATGCCCGCATAGACCATAGGTGTCGATCGGCAAGTACGTCTGGAGTTCTTGCACAAAATCTCTCCTGGCCCAGCTAGTGTCGTTGCAATTGCTCGCAACCCATAACATCAACTTCTCCTTTCGAAGAACCTTCGGGTCTTTGTCCTTCTGCTCTGTGTCCAGGTAGTAGTATCCAGGAGCGATGTCCGACTCGCTCATATAAGAGATCGAGATATTGAAAGGATTACCGAACTCTCTTGGAGGGCTCGCCGGTGGTCCATGGATAGGAGCTTCCTTCGAATGGAACACCCAGAGCTGCCCAGGCAACCGGGTTTGACTAGCGATGCCCAGGTTCGTTTATCGATGTGGAAGATCACAACGTCACTCTGTTGAAAGTCCGCCAGGTCGTTCCCAACCTTCATCTCAATCCGACAGTTGGAGAACTTACATTTTGATCTCGTCCAGAAGTGTTTGGAAGTACGCTGCAGGCACGACTCCCTACACATCTGCAATATCTTGATGACGCAATCAGTGCTGGAGTTACGAAGAGCCGAATCCTGGAGCTTGTACAACAACCTATTGGCCTCGAACGTAGTTCTAGCTGTCTTATTACTCAACATCTTCCTCATCCATGATGTATCTGCGTCACTATCAGATTTGATATCCCGATTAACTGCTGCTGTCTTCATAACATCCGGGCTTAGTTTAAGATCTTCTAATTCTGGTATATATTCGTAGTAATCATCAATCGATTGGGGTCGGACTGTTTCATTTCGGTATGGAACTCTGCCCACGGCTGCGACATATTTGTTTTCAGAATAGGTGAGAGAGATCAGATAAAGCCTCAGCTCAACATAAGCTTTGAAGAGCACTATCATTAACAGGGCGCCACCTACGATGGTCATACGAGTCCACAGAGTCTTAACGTTCATGGTGGTATTCATGTACATAGTGCCTAGAGGAAACCAAGCAGAATTTGGAGGTCATTGTTAGATTAAAGTTCATTAAAGAAATGATTCAAACTTGTATAGGCATATCAAGGATTGTAAGAAGGAGGAAGATTATTTATAAATGAGAGACGAATTAAAACAAATGAGTTCCGTGATTATTTCACGTGTTAATTGTTTCACATTTCACAAAAAAGAATTCACAAAATTGACAAAATTAGAACATAATATGAAATATACTAAAAGTGTCACATTATATAATAATTAATTATTTGAAAAGACGTCGAAAATTAATTGTATTGAGTAGGAGGTTATACAGGGTGAATTGTGAGGACCTATTAAAAAGCTCAGCTTGTAATTTTTAGGTTCCCATGAATAAAACTAAACATTTGATTGAAGTGGTTGCAATGGTGGATGACGTAACAATAATAATTGTTTGTCTTTATCTTTCTTACAACTCTTGACAAGGGAAATCTTCAGCAATTATAGCGGATTCGCAATGGTTCAGAGGTAGCGCATTGATATGGTAACCGGGAGGTCCCAGGTTCGAAACCAAGTAGGTATGCCCTAATTCCCCTTGCAAAAGCATCACATGTAGAAGTAGTAGTAGTAGTAGTAGTAGTAGTAGTAGAAGTAGTATTTTATTTTCAGTATAAAAAAAAATGAAACATAAAAAAACCAAAATGTATCATCCATATCTGCAGTGGCGGATCCAGGGGGGGCCGAAACGGCCGCGGCCCCCCCCCCCCTATTGGCGGCGCAAAAAAAAAAGAGAAAAAAAAAGGAGAAGAGAAAAGAAAGGAGAAGAGAAAAGAAAAGAGAAGAGAAAAGAAAGAAGAGAGAGAGAGAGAGAGAGAAAAAAAAAAGAGGATCCCCCCCCCCACCTCACTCCCACTCCGGGGTCGGAGGGACCGATTTTGTGTTCCCAAAATTTCCGATAAAGGGTTACTTTTCACGCAACAAAGTCCGGCCTGTAATACACACAAATCCGGCCCGCACTGACTCTACACACCGAAGATAAAGGGGTGCTTTCAAACTCAGAGAGGGAACATACATGCGCATACCCTAGATAACACTGAATGGGTGGGGGTGGGGGTGGGGTTGGGAAGGGGAGAAGAGAAAAGTCGGGTGAAAAGGGGGGAAAAAGACAAGGAAATGGCGCTAAGTGACAGTAATCGGGAGATTTGGGGTCATTCCAGAAGGCTTGGGAAACGTTATTGATAGAGGGGGCCGGGCCGGCCGCATAAAATTTCGAGCCACGGATTCAAAGTTAAACGTTACAAACAGCCCCTGCTTTTTGAAAAAAAATTGAAAAGGGCACAATGTTTTGGATGTCTTTCAAATAGAAGCTATATACTAAATAGTCAAATTTTAAATTAACGGTAGGGCCGCTTCACAACTCTTATTTTGCCCTTCATTTGGATTCAGCTCATACCAACTCGCTTGTGCTTATTTTGAACTCATGTAGGGTAGTGATAAAGACAGCGGCGGCGATCCTGGGCCCGATAGAGAGACACGTCCCCCCGGAAATTTAGATATATAGCTAGAAAGAAATACAATGTATCGGAAGAACGTACATATTGGACCAATGCATAATTTTAGCATTCTACATTGCAAAATCTCGCTTGGTCGCTCCGCTCCGGCCCTCGCCCGATAACACAAAACTACGCGGGAGAGGAGGGAACTCAATTCAGACAAGGGTAAGAGTCAAAAACGGTACTCTTTCTAATGATTTAATGAAACGTCAAAGCTTCCGTGCTTCGCGCGGGAGGGGTATAGAAACTGAATCAGACAATGATTAAGAATCGAGAACGTACAACGAATCGTCTTCTTTCTCTAATAATTTAATGGAACGTCAAAGCTTCCCGCTTCGCGCGGGACAGGTAAGGGGGGGGGGGGACTCAATTCAGACAAGGATTAAGAGTCGAGAACGGTACTCTTTCTCTAATGATTTAATGAAACGTCAAAGCTTCCGTGCTTTGCGCGGAGGGGGTATGGAAACTGAATTCAGACAATGATTAACAACCGAGAACGGTACAACGAATCCTCTTCTTTCTCTAATAATTTCATGAACATTAAAGCTTCTGCGCTTCGCGCGTAATGGGGGGGGGGGGGGGGAGGGGGAGGGGGGAGGGGACAGCGAGCTGCCCGAATATGAATTTGTTATATCTTTTCTCGTATATTTGGTGATAAATAACACTTTCACAAAAACATCATTATATTCTCAAATTTTTGCTCGCTCGCTTTGCTCACTAGCCGATTGTGAAACTAGAAAATTACTTTTTCGGGCAAGAGGCTTCAGCCCCCACCCCCCCCCCCCCCGATGAAAATGTCAAAAAAAATTACCGTTATGGTGCTTCTAATATGACCTTGTCAGTATTGGTATGTTGAGTTGAAAAACTGTCTGCGCAATTTTCAAATTCCCGGCCCCCCCCCCCCCCCCTATTGGAAAATCCTGGATCCGCCGCCTGCATCTGTATTTAGCAATTATAGTTACGTAGGCCTACATGTATAATAAACACGGATGGACAGCCCTGTCTAGCAATAACTACATGATAATATCGCTGGTTTTAGGGGTCAAAGCTACGCAAAGTACAAAACATACAAACAGTACAAAATAAAGCAACAAACTTAGACGATATTAAAGCGTGTCTCGCCCATAGTTTACAAGAGGGATTAGACTGGCCCTGCAGGTCACTGACAGGTGGTTATCTCATCAACTCAGCTCTCAGTTAACATAAGAAAAAAAGGAATCATGGGGGACCAATGGTCACCGATTAGGCATGGCTTGTTATATAGAGGGCGCAAGTAGCTACATAATACACATGCTTTCCTAGCAGTATGGTAAAAACCCAAAGCATCGTCAATTCATTATAAGAATCTGCAAATGCCTATAGTAGGCTATACTGTATTACTAATGGCTTTATTAACCAACTCAAATGCTTGTCCACCTTTATAAGCAAGAAGGTTTGTTATCGGTTATCATAATAAATTCGAGTATCTAAAAATTTATATTGGTAATATTCTATTCTTGTATTAGCACAATGACATTTATATGATGTAACATCCCAATGCGCTTCAATTAAAGACCTAATTATTTATTTTATTCATGATATAATACAAAATATGATTAGGGGACTTGCAAGCCCAAACAAAAGTTATCTACAAATTACATGTATCTGCATAAAGGCCTGATCAGGGCCCCGTTGCACAAACTTGCCATTGGTGGTAACTTTGCCATCATGGTAACTACCATGGAACCCTTGATCTTGATTGGATGTTGAGCCCTATTACCATGTTAGTTGCCATTTATGGCAAAGTTACCATCAATGGTAAGTTTTATGCAACGGGCCCTAGTCTAATAGTGCAGAGTGCAGAACAATACGCACATCGACTGCCAAGGGATTGTACCTTCCAAATATATACAATAGAATGTGGTGAGGCCGCATTTACATTTATCGATTATTGCAAACTAAGATGTATCTTTGCATTGAAGTTAGGATCTTCTTCTTGTTCATTAACCCAAGGTTATTTGAAGAAAATCGTTGTACCCCTGTTTTTGGCCGCTCCATAGCAAAGGGTGTATAGACATATTATAATTACTATAGTCTATGAATATATACATTTTACAAAGGCGTCATTAGGCGTCTGTAAAAAACATATCGTCAGTTTGAGGGAAGAAAGGACAAGGTATTAATGTATGCTGACGATACGTTTTTATATTTCAGTAGTAACAATGTTCAAGAGTTGACAACGACTTTAAACAAAGACCTAGAATCCGTATGTGAATATCTAAACTGAAATTAAATGTTAAGAAATGTGAGTTTCT